>NC_045556.1:34792688-34802688 GCF_009769535.1 Thamnophis elegans
GAGGCAATTAGTTCCCGTATTGGTTCGTGAATCCCCGAGACCTTGCCAAGTTCTGTATTATATCCGCCTGGCAGTCCCCAAGCCAGATAAGGTCTGTGACTGAAATCTCCTTGAAAGACTTTGCTGGAGGTGAATGAGCGAATTACAGTCAATAATAAAAAGGTGTTTTTTTGTCGGGATAAGGAGTTGCTTCATGCTTGGGAAGCCTCGGTCAGAACACTGAGGATGTCTGTATCTGTGACCGTCGCACGACGAAGGGATTAACAATGAAAAAGAGGTTTGCACTAATGTTCCTGTTTTTCTCTTTCTGTTCTGGATTCTTTTGGGTCGCCAGCATTTCGTAAGTATAACTCCCTCCCCGCGCTCCATAAATCTTGTCTATTCTTTTATCGCTTGCTGTATGGGCATCCTTCGATCCAACTTCTCATTTCTTCTGGTATATTGTGCCCGTGTCGATACTTTCCCCACAAAAACCACCTAGAGTTGACCCATCCTTTCTTCTGCAATCATTTCCGCTGGGAGAGCTGAAGATGTTGTGATCCAAACACTCCATTTTACGTCTGCTGCTTCGCAACTTCCTCTTTGTCGCCAAGTTGGGAGATCGGAATTCCAAGCGTTTCATCATTGTGTGAAATCCTTACTGGTGCCTATGTGGTCCTTTGTCATCCCTGATGGATTTTCGTAAGAGGAGTCCTTTGCGGGGGAGGGGTGGTAAGATGCAGGGAAGCGGTGGCTCAGCGGATAAGGCTCTGAGTTGCGATCAGAAAGGTCGTCAGTCCGGCGGTCCGAATCCCTAGCGCTGCGTAACGGGGAGCTCCCGGACTTGTCCCGGCTTCTGCCAACCTAGTGGTTCGAAAGCAGTTAAAAATGCGAGTAGAAAAATAGGAACCACTTTGGTGGGAGGGAACAGGTTCCGTGCGCTTCGGGCGTTGAGTCATGCCGGACCAGATGACACGGAGACGTCTTCGGACAGCGCTGGCTCTTCGGCTTTGAAACGGAGATGAGGCACCCCCACTGAGTCGGGAATGACGAGCACTAGGGCAAGGGGAACTTTACCTTTAGAGATTTCCTTTGTCCGGAAGCTGTCTCCTCCCCCAGATTCTTGTGCCCACTGGCCTTGTCTCCTTGCCCTGTTTTGTGACTTGGTTCCTCGTTTTGTCCTTGCTTCTCCTTCTCTCCCGATTCCGGGATTGGATCCGTGTCGTCTCGTGTCCCCCCCTTGTCCTCCCTCCACCCTTTCTTTTCCATGATGTATTGCTCCGTTTCGAAGCTTCTGTTGGCTCGCTTTAATGCCTTAAACCTGGTTCCCAGGGCGTTCAGGGGCTATGCCGAGAGGAAGCGTCGAAAACGAGAGAACGATTCGGCGATTTTGATCCAGAGGTATGGAGAGCGGGATTTTTCCCTTGCAGCGGTTCGAATTTTGCCTTGGTTGTATGCGCCGGCTGCAAATGGGTGCTGAGATTCCTTATTTTCCTTCCTTCTTTTCTTTTTTCCTGGATGAAAGGAATGCATAAGTTTCAAGATCCTCACCCCACTCTTTGCTGGGCTTTGCAGAGAAGAAAGTAGCCTAGACTTATATACCGCTTTACAGTGCTTTGCAGCCCTCTCTAAGCAGTTGACAGAGTCAGTCTCTTGCCCCCCCCCCAAAATCTGGGTCTTCATTTTGACCCACTCGGAAGGACGAAGGCTGAGTCAACCTTGAGCTGGTCAGGATTGAACTGCTGGTAGTGGGCAATGAGTTATTGCATTCTACCCATGCCTCTTCCTTCTTCTCCTTCCTTCCTTCCTCCTTTTTATCCTTCCTTCCTTCCTTTTTTATCTTCCTTCCTTCCTTCCTTCCTTTTATCCTTCCATCTTCCTTCCTTTATGCTTGCATCTTCCTCATTCCTTCCTCCTTCCTTCTTCCTCCTTCCTTTTTTCCTCCATCTTCCATCCTTCTTCCTGCTTTCCTTCTTTTTATCCTTCCTTTTTTTTATCCTTGCATCTCCTGCCTTTTATGCTTCCATCCTCCTTCCTTCCTTCCTTCCTCCTACTTCCACCCACTACTTAGATTATTACCACTTCAAAGTGCTTTTACAGCCCTCTCTAAGCTGTTTACAGAGCCAGCCTCTTGCC
This sequence comes from Thamnophis elegans, assembly GCF_009769535.1. Lineage (NCBI taxonomy): Eukaryota > Metazoa > Chordata > Lepidosauria > Squamata > Natricidae > Thamnophis > Thamnophis elegans. Next base: position 34,794,804 of record NC_045556.1, read on the forward strand.
CCCCCCCAACAATCTGGGTCCTCATTTTACCCACCTCAGAAGGATGGAAAGCTGACGGGAGGGAGGGAGAGAAAGAAGGAGGGGGGAGGAGGAAAAAGGAAGGAAGGGCGATGGCAATAGCACTTAGACTTATATAGCTTCACAGTGCTTTTACAGCCCTCTCTAAGCGGTTTACAGAGTCAGCCTCTTGCCCCCCCAATAATCTGGGTCCTCATTTGACCCCCTCGGAAGGACGGGAGGCTGAGTCAACCTTGAGCCTGGGGAGATTCAAGTTGCCAAATTGCAGGCAGCCGGCAGTCAGCAGAAGTAGCCTGCAGACCCCACTCTCACCACTGTGCCCGGCAGCTCATTGAGCAATAAAGGGTTCGTTTTCTTCGTAATGGGAAGGGTCTTTTCCAAAAATATAACTTGGCAAGAGTTCAGGCCAAGATGGTTTTTAAGGGGTGCAGTGTAGGATCTCGTCCCAAAAACCTGGGTACAAAACAGCAAAAGGGGCCGAAGAAGATATTTGTAGCTCAGGGTTGAACGAGGGAGAGGGGGGCCTCCTTGGTGCTACAAATAGTTTTGGCGGTCTCTGCTTCCTCCATCCCTTGGCAAGAATCTGCACTGCAGTGCCACTTGTATCGGTAGTCCTCGACTTACACCTTCACTTACGATGGTCAAAAGTTTCACAACACGGCCCTGGGGGGGGGGGAATGACTTAGGAGAGGGTTTCACGCTTCCAACCATTGCTGTAATCCCAAAGTCATGTGATCAAATTAGGATGCTTGTTTCGTACTTACGACGATTTGCAGCATCCCGGGTGGGTGGGTTCATGCAATCCCATTTAGCGACCTTCTGACAAGCCAAATCAAGGGGTGGGAGTGGGGTGGGGGAAACCTGGATTCTCTTTAAGAATGTGAGAGTAAAACTTAACCACGGTGGCAAAGAAGGGTTGTAAAAAAAACAGGGCAAAATCCCCTGAGCAAGTGTTTCACTTAGCAGCAGGTATGTGGGGTTCCTTGTGGTCGTAAGTCAAGGACTACCAATATTTCTTATCTTGCCTCTCGCCCTCTGCTTACCTTCCCGGCTCAGCATCCAGTTCGCATGTTTGAGAAGGACGAGAGCTGCCGGAAGGAAAAAAAAAACTAATCCAGCTGCCTTCTCCTGTTCTCAGGATTGCAACCTGGCATCTTACTAATTTATGGAATTGGGTGGGTGGGGGAAGATTATTTCTATATAAGCCCCCTTGGGCTTGGGCTCGCTAGGCGACAAGGCCGTTTGTTGAGGCTGCAGTTTTGAGCACTAGCTGTGGCGCTAACCGGTTTACTTTCGTTTACTTTAGTTTATTGTCATTCACCTAAAGATGCAGAAGTTTTGTCCCGATATGGCCGTAATTTGAGGATGGCCTGTAAGTCTTGGAAAAGCGGTGGTAAAACCTGACCAATTGCTTTCAGCAAACATAAAGGGAATTCAAATGCCAGCGGATTCCTTTCTCGTTGATTCTTCTTCAATTTCCCCGTAAGGTTTTAGTTAGGGAGTCGAAATGCAACTTTATTTTTTTTAGATTGCAGGACTTTGGTAAATTATGCAGCTCCGATTGCGAGGCTAACCTTAGGCCCTTAAAAATGCTTTTTCTTTCATTCCGCTTTCTGGATTTGTCCTCGGATTCTTATCGATCTTTGCGGCTCCTAAAAACCAAACCAAGCACCCGTTGACAGGGTCTGCGCAGTCGAGCATCAAATTTGCCATGCGTGCAAACGGCGTGCAAACGTTTTGAGAGAGGTTCGAATCGGCGGTTTTCAGCGATTGTGATTTAAACCTCTCAAAGCACCTTTGGGACACCTCTAAGTCCAGGCCCGTGAATGATGGCGACCCTTATCTAGCACCACTTTAGCTTTGCCCAAGGTCTGTGTATAGGTAGCGATGGTGAACGATTCAGGGCTTTAAAGTCAACAAGTTGCTGGTTGTTGCACCAGGCAAACTCAGGTGCTTTGGGGAATAAGTCAAACCGATCCCATGTCTGTTCTGCCCCTCAAACACTGGGAGAATTAGCGTATATCTGAGGGGGGGGGAGAGAGGAAAGAGAGGTGGGGATAGATAGTAGAGGAGATACCATAGATACATAAGAGGATAGATAGAAGATGATAGATAGAGAGATAGATAGATAGATAGATAGATAGATAGATAGAGATAGATAGATAGATAGATAGATAGATAGATAGATAGATAGATAGAGATAGATAGATAGATAGGATATAGATAGATACATAAGAGGATAGATGAGAGAGATGAGAGGAGAGAGAGAGAGATAGTAGATAGATAGATAGATAGATAGATAGATAGATAGATATGATAGATAGATAGATAGATAGATAGTATAGATAGAGATAGTAGATAGGAGGGGAGAGAGATGATAGATGACCTAGATAGATAAATGAGATACATAGATACGTGAGAGAGGGAGAGATGATAGATGAGATGGATGGATGATAGATAGAGATGATTAATGATGGATGACAGATAAGTAGGTAGGTAGGTAGATAGAGAGAGAGATAGAGATAGAGAGAGAGAGAGAGAGAGATGGATGAGATGGATGAGAGGGAGATGATAGATGAGATAGACAGAGACAGATATACAGTAGATAGATAGATAAGGTAAATAGGTAGATAGGTAGATGAGAGAGAGGGAGAGAGATGATAGATGATAGGTAGGTAGGTATGTAGACAGACAGACAGACAGATAGGTATGGTGAATGATGGATATTGATAGATATAGATAGATACTGTAGATAGATACGAGAGAGAGAGAGAGAGAGAGAGAGGGAGGGAGGAGAGAGAGAGAGAGAGAGAGAGAGAAATTTCAGAGTCCCTCCTCTAAGCCATTTGCAGGCAGAAACAAGCTTGGGGACAGCAATTTACTTTCCATACCTTCAGTTGTCTGGATTTTGTTTTCATGAGAAACGCTCGTCCGTCTGTGGTTTCTGCGGCTACACATTCAGAGGGTAGGGACAGTGATGCCCGAAGCAGAAAGAAATAATAACCAAAAAGAGGTTTTTCTTTGTGAGGGGGAAAAATACAATAAGAGTGTTGATATCCTGTAGTCTATTGTCATTAGCCAATGGTCTCATTTAAATGGAGGGGGGTGTAAAAGGATTTATTTCATCCTTCCTGTCCTAACTCTGTGGAAGGCTTTAGAAATGCCTTTGATGAAATGAAAACTGACCTTAAGCTGGGAACTACGGAGAGATGCATTATAATTTACTTGGGAAGATTTTATTCCCTTCTATTTTCATCCTCTGGCCTCTGAGACATTAAGAGTTTAATTCTTCTCTAAAGACACTTTAAGGCTCAGTAGCTAAGATGCTGAGCTTGTCGATCAGAAAGGTCGGACTTCGGCAGTTTGAATCCCTAGCGCCGCATAACAGAGTGACTTGTCCCAGCTTCTGCCAATCTAGCAATTCGAAAGCCCGTTAAAAAATGCGAGTAGAAAAATAGGGACCACCTTTGGTGGGAAGGGAACAGCGCTCCGTGCACCTTCGGCATTGAGTCATGCCGGCCACATGACCACGGAGACGTCTTCGGACAGAGCTGGCTCTTTGGCTTTGAAACAGAGATGAGCAGCACCCCTAGAGTCAGGAACCGCTAGTGCAGATGTGACGTTGACCTTTTCCTTTTAAAGACAATTTGAGAGAGATATAGTGAGGGTGGTTCCTAACCATCATTGTGGTTCAATGGAGAAGTTCTTCGGATCAAGAACGGGATGAGCAAAAGTCTAATCCGTCCCCAGAGGTTCTGTGGGGAACTTTGGGCTAATCTCTCCCTTTCCGCCCAGCAGGCAGTATGGGATAGTGGTTAAGATGCTGGACAAGGAGTCTAAAAATTAAAGGTCTACTTTCCCATTGGGCAAAGGAAGCCAGCTAGATATCTTAGGACCTGCCGTCCTACATTAGGAAGTCAAAAAACATCTACCTACCAACTCATGTTGGTGGAGAGCATCCATAATTACCTTCATCTCAGACTTGTTCAAAAACCCATGAATTATTTTCAAGTCAAACTTGATTTGACAGCAAATCTTTTCTAAACCTGAGTCCAACCAGAGATGGAGAACGGGTGCCACCTAGTGGTGCCTGGTAGAAATAGAATAGAATATCAAGAGTTGGAAGGGACCTTGGAGGTCTTCTAGTCCAACCCCCAGCTTAGACAGGAAACCCTATATACCATTCCAGACAAATGGTTATCCAACATCTTCTTAAAAACGTCCAGTGTTGGAGCATTCGCAACTTCTGGAGGCAAGTTGTTCCATTGATTAATTGTTCCAACTGTCAGGAAATTTCTTCTCAGTTCTAAGTTGCTTCTCTCCTTGATTAGTTTCCACCCATCACTTCTTGTTCTAACCTCAGGTGCTTTGGAGAATAGCTTGACTTCCTCTTCTTTGGGGCAGCCCCTGAGATATTGGAAGACTGCTATCATGTCTCCCCTGGTCCTTCTTTTCATTAAACTAGACATACCCAGTTCCTTCAAGCATTCTTCATGTGTTTAGAGCCTCCAGTCCCCTAATCATCTTTGTTGCTCTTCTCTGCACTCTTTCTAGAGTCTCCACATCTTTTCTACATCGTGGTGACCAAAACTGGATGCCGTATTCCAAGTGTGGCCTTACCAAGGCCTTATAAAGTAGTATTAACCCTTCATGTGATCTTGATTCTATCCCTCTGTTGATGAAGCCTAGAACTGTGTTGGCTTTTTTGACTGCTTCTGAACACGGCTGGCTCCTATTTAAATGGTTGTCCACTAGGACTCCAAGATCCCTCTCACAGTTATTACTATTGAGCAAGGTACCACCTATACTGTACCTGTGCATTTGGTTTTTCTTGCCTAAATGTAGACCCTGACTTTTTTCACCCTTGAATTTCATTTTGTTAGCTAGCGCCCAATGTTCAAGTCTGTCCAGATCCTTCTGTATCTTGAGCCTCTCTTCTGGAGTGTTGGCTATTCCTGCCAGCTTGGTGCCATCTGCAGATTTGATGAGTTCCCCATCTATCCCCCCCATCTAAAATAACATTAGAACTTTCTGACCCACCAGCCGATTTTGTCCCACTGGAAAGGGAGACAGAAAAAAAATGGGGTCTTTTCAGAGAGAGAGAGGGGGTGGTGAAAGTTTTTAAAGAGTAAGATTTGAGCCTTCAAAAAATCAGGTTCTGAGTTAAAACTATATTCCCTCCAATCCTTTTAATACCTTGGTTTTATTTGCAGTTGCGAAAACCAACCTATATCAATCCCTTGTTTCTCCAATTCTTGTTTTTGTTTTATTCCATCCACTTCTGTTAAGATATCTTTTATCTGATAATATTCTTCATGTTGCTCATATTTGGTTGGGTCAATGCTTCCATTGTTGAAAGCCACATTGGTATTTCTATATAATGTTTCCTTTTTACTCTTCCCCATGTTATCAATAATCCATTCCTTATGCAACCTCGTTGGAAGTATCTTACTTTTACCATACCACATACTGCAGTTCCTTGCGCTGACTTGCCCTGTGCATTTTTGCTCTCCCTAGCCCCACATGTGTCCCTTTTGTGTCTCTCTGTGTTTCTTTCTCCACATTTCTCCAAAGGGTGTTTGAGGTTGTATTATGCGCCTTCTTCCATCCACAGGGACGTTTTGGTGAACATTTTCCACCTTGGTTTTCTGAGGTAGTTTGAGAAAGTCTCTGAGGGGATTTTGGAAGTCAAGGCGAAGACCTCCTGCTTTATCTGATATCTTTCTATCTGCAGCTCCAAGGGATTGGGTGGGTTTGCCAGATCATCCTGGAGAAATGGCTGTTTTCCTCTTTGCCCTCAAGACTGATGGCCTTCCATGTTTTTTTCCCCCTCCTTTCAGAAACTTCCGGAAACACCTCCGCATGGTAGGGAGCCGTCGCATGAAGGCGCAAAGTAAGTCAGCTGATTGGGCGGGATTGGGAGGGGCCCACGCCGTGCCAAGTTCTCCCAATTCCCAAGCTCTCTCCTTCCCCAACCAGGGTTGAACCTCCTGACCCCCAGTGGTCTCACATGTTATCCTAAAGCCCACCCACACCCCAAAGGATGGGGTGCTTGTGCAAAACATCAGGAAGGATCCTGGTTGGGGAAAGGAATTTTTTTTGAGGGGGGAGGGAAATGTTTTTGTGGTGCCCAAGGCGCTTATAGCAAAGATGGTGAGCCAGGGATGGATGTGATTTTAGCATTGTTTTGTCGTAATTAATTTCCTCCTTCTTCCTCCTCCTCTCTCCTCATTGTTTATTTCTCCTTCTCCTTTTTCTTCTTCTCTTTTCCTCATTGTCTATCTCCTCCTTTTTTCTTCTCTTTTCCTCATTGTCTATTTCTCCTTCTCCTTTTTCTTCTTCTCTTTTCCTCATTGTCTATTTTCTCCTTTTCTTCTTCTCTTTTCCTCATTGTCTATCTTCTCCTTCTCCTTTTCTTCTTCTCTTTTCCTCATTGTCTATCTTCTCCTTTTTCTTCTTTCCTCCTCTTTTCCTCATTTTCTATCTTCTCCCCCCCTTGTTTCCCCTCTCCTTCTCTCCTCCTTTGTCCCTTCCAGCTTTTGCCGAGCGGCGTGAGAAGTTTCAGCCGGTCCTGGAGTGACCCAACTCCCATTAAGCCTGAAAACCTCAGTGATTCCCGAGAAAGTACGTTCCTCTTTCTTGAGCATCCAATTCAACTGGAAACAGGTCAAGGAGTGGGGGAAGGAGAGGAGATCAAAATTCCAACCGAAGCCGGTTTGAGTACTGAAGGCGGAGACAGCAAACGTTGTCTTGACCTTGTAGATTTTTAAAAAAATTTAGTTTGTCAAACATGGACGAGATAACAGGTATAAGTAAACATGGACATGAACACAGGAAATGTGTATGAATAAATGGGGACAGTAGGACAGGGACGGAAGGCACGCTGGTGCGCTTATGCATGCTTCCTTTACGGATCTCTTAGGAATGGGGTGAGGTCCATAGTGGACAGTTTGAGGTTGAAGCTGTTGGGGGTTTGAGGATGTAATAACGGAGTCAGGTAGAACATTCCAGGCATTGACCACTCTGTGGCTGAAGTAGTATTTTCTGCAATCGAGTTTGGACTGGTTTCCCGTGAGTTTGTATCGATTGTTTCCCCCTGTATTATTGTGGTTGAAACTGAAATAGTCATTGACAGGTAGGACATTGTAGCGGATAATTTTGGGTAGGTTTTTCCAAGCCCAAAATTTCAACCCTGGTGGCCTATCTGTTGTCAGCAGAGGAGTGGAGGACTCTTCTCGTGAAATACTTCAATTGTATTAATATCCGATATGCAGTGCGGATTCCAGGCAGACGAGCTGTACTCGAGAATTGGTCTAGCAAAGGTTTTGCGATGAATCATGCGGTCCTTGCAAACTTCCCAATTGGCCCTTCCAACCTCCTCCTCATCAGCTGTGTGTAGTCATGGTTGAACAGTGATCAGAGTGCTTGAGATCCTTCTACTCCACCCTTATTATTCCTAGCCAGGAGGCGCTCGAGAGTCTTGAGGGAAGGATTCAGAGAGACTCTGCAATGCAGGGATTTTGGGACGTGCGGTGGAAGGATCTCCTTATGCTTCATCATGGAAGGAGGACATGGTCCATGTAGGCTCCATCATTCTTGGGAGCATGTGGAAGTTTCTGCACCAGCAGAGATGGCCCTCAGAGCTCTTGCCTTCTTTCTCCCCAGGCCATGAATTCCAGGACTCCTGCTGTGCCGTTGACAAAGACGTTGACTTGAACTGGGAGGCAGAGAAAGAACTGGAAGCAGCCGCCTGCAGCGGGGAGGACTTCGTTCCCCCCAAAATCATGGTAGGAAACCCTTGAGGACCACAAGGAATTCAGGAGCCCACGGGGATGGGGGAAACCAGTCCTGTCCGCCTCTTGCTCGT
>NC_045556.1:34805188-34850188 GCF_009769535.1 Thamnophis elegans
CTGGGGGGATTTCTATGAGTTGAAGTCTGGACATCCTCCCTCATCCTCACAGTGGGGCTGGCCAGAGTTGGGGGCTACCTTTTCAACCTTCCTCCTGACCTTCCAGACTTAACCAATACAGCTATTCCTCGACTTACCACCCTAATTGAGCCCGAATTTTCCGCGGCAAAGCGAGACACTTGCTAAGTGAGTTTTGCCCCGTTTTACGACCTTTCTCACCACCGTTGTTAAGCGAATCGCTTGCAGTGGAGTCAATAATATGGCCGTTGAGGGAATCTGGGGACCACACGACCCCCATAAATTCAGGGTCTGAATTTTGAAGTCTTTTCAGGGCCATTTTATTTTCGAATGGCCTCTAAACAAAGCTGTCGTAAGATGAGGAGTCGCTGTATATCCCTCGTCATGCACCTTTGCCTCTAAAGCCATCCTCTCCCTCTGGCTCCAACTGATCACCCTTCCTTCCTCATTTGTCCGCAGAGGAAATTGAAAAAAAACTGAACATCTACCGGAAGGGCTGCAAAATTTGGAAAATGATGATTTTTTGCCAGGTGAGTCAGGGTGTCCTCAACCCCGCCGGTCCGCTCCCCCACCCCCAAGCATCCACTGCCATGTTCCCAAGTTCCAGCAAGGGCTGACTTCGGAAAAACCCACCTTCCCCAGAGGGATGGGGGGATTGACAGTGACTGATGGTTCTCATTAAGGAATCTGCTTCCAACACAATTGCGTTGCGTGCTCTCCGCAAAATGTGTGTTCTCTCTTTTGGCAAATCCCAGCTTTACAGATGATAGATTAACAGAGTTGGAAGGGACCTTGTAGGTCATCTAGTCCAACCCCCTCTGCCCGAGCAGGAGGCCCTACACCATTTCTGACAGATGGGCAGTCCAGTCTCTTCTTGAAAGCCTCCAGGGATGAAGCTCCCACAACTTCCGAAGGCAACTTCTGTTCCATTGAATATGGAACAAGAGAGTTGGAAGGGACCTTGTGGGTAATCTGGTCCAACCTGTTGTTAAGTGAGACATTTGTGAAATGAGCTTTGCCTCGTTTTGCAACCTCCCTTGCAAACTCTGGTTAAGGGAATCGCAGCAGTTGATACGTTAGTTATCCGCTTGTGAATTGAATCTGGCTTCCACGTTGATTTTGGTCGTCAGAAGGCTGGCTTTTGGGATAGTCGCTAAATGAGCTGTGGGATATTTTCTCCCATTTAAGGTTGATTATCTTTTTGGTCTTCTAGTGTTCCTCTTCTCCTGTGTTGACATTTCCGTCATGGTGAGGATTGCATCTGTAGCTTGTCCTATCCTGAATCCATGTTTCTCTAGATGTTCCTGAAGCTCTTCTCTCTCCACCCTGGCAATTTGAGAAGAACTGTTGATGTTCTCCAGGCCTGATTCAGGAGGACCTTCTCTCTTTTCTTCTTGCAGGGAGGTCCGGGCTATTTATACCTCTTGAAGAATAAAGTCGCCACTTTTGCCAAAGTGGAGAAGGAGGAAGACATGATCTAGTGAGTGGAGAACCTCATGAGGAGTTTGCAGTTGGAGATCTTTTGGGAAATGCTTCCATCTCTCAAACGTTCTTCCATCTCGTTCTGCAGCTTCTGGAAGCGGTTGGGCCGTCTGATGAGCAAGCTGAACCCGGTCCCGAATGTCATCCACATCATAGGGTGTTACGTCTTGGGGAACCACAATGGTGAGAAGGTAAGTCCTATGAGTAGTTTGTGATTGAGTAGAAGAAAACCTTGCCTCCTGGATGACCCCTCTTTCTGAAAACCTCTTTTATGGCTATGTTAACAGAATAACAGAGTTGGAAGGGACCTTGGAGGCCTTCTAGTCCAACCCCCTGCTCAAGGAGGAACCTCTATACCATTCTGGACAACTAGTTGTCCATATCTTCTTAAAAACCTCTAGTGATGGAGCATCCACAATTTCTGGAGGCAACTGATTAATTGCCCTCACTACCAGGAAATTTCTCCTTAATTCTAGGTTGCTTCTCTCCTTGATTGGTTTCCATCAGTTGCTTCTTATTCTGCCTTCAGGTGCTTTGGAGAATAGCTTGACTCCCTCTTCTTTGGGGCAGCCTCTCCAATATTGGAAGACTGCTACCAATCACTCCTAGTCCTTTTCATTAAACTGGATATACCCAATTTCCGCAACCGTTCTTCATATATTTTAGTCCCCTGCAGGCTAAAACATGTGAAGAATAGTTGAAGAAATTGGGCATGTCTTGATTAATGAAAGCTAACTGGAGTAGGTGCATCTGTCATCTGCACTATAACTGGTCTGGTTTGGCTCTGCAATCCAACAAGACAGACACGGACTTCAACAGATAATTAGAACTGCAGAAAAAAACAATGGCTACCAACCTGCCTTCCATTGAGGATCTGTATAATGCAGGAGTCAAAAGGAGGGCCGTGAAAATATCTACTGACCCTTCCCATCCTGGATATCAACTGTTTCAACTCCTACCCTCAAAATGACGCTATAGGGCATTGCACCAGAAAACTACAACAAGGACAGTTTCCCCCCGAATGCCATCACTCTGCTAAACAAATAATTCCCCCACCACTGTCAAATTATTTACTAAGACTGCTATTCTTCTCTTCCTTCCTAGTCCCTATCTCCTCCCACTTATGGTTATAATCATGTTGCTTGTATCTTTAAAATTTATATGTTTTATTTGTTTCCTAGTATATTTATTGCTTATTAGTAACCTATGACTATCACTAAGTGTTGTATCTCATGATTCTTGATGAATGTATTCTATTGTATTTTTTCTTTATGTACACTGAGAGCATCTGCATCAAAGACAAATTCCTTGTGTGTCCAATCACACTTGGGCGATAAAGAATTCTATTCTATTCTATTCTATTCTATTCCATTCCACTCCACTCCACTCCATCTACTACTCCACTCTACTCTCTATTCCTATTCTATTCTCTATTTATTCCATATTCTACTCTACTCTACTCTACTCTAATTAATCTATTCCTATTCCCATGCCTATTCTATTCTCTATTCATTCCATATTCTATTCTATTCTATTCTCTATTCATTCCATATTCTATTCTATTCTATTCTCTATTCATTCCATATTCTATTCTATTCTATTTGATGTTCTCTTCTCTTCTATTCAATATTCTCTTCTCTTCTATTGTACATACTCAACAGGTTTAAGAGTTTATAGTTAAGTTGCCCCAATAATGATATTGGAATTGACTGCCAAGCCCTGTAGTCTTCTATCCAATCATTTGTTGCCCACCTTTCAAATCATCTTGGACTTCTTTGCTTTCCAGCTGTTCCAAAACCTAAAGAATCTCATGAGCCCTTGTTCTGTGACCTTTGAATCTCCTCTTGAACTTTCAGCTCAAGGTAAATGCGACAACTCATCCCCCTTTCCTAAGCCTGTGAAAATACACCACGGTTGATTGGCAGAGGTAGAATAAGCACAGGTAGTCCTCAATTTAGAAGCCCAATCAAAACCAGAATTTTTTTTTATTGCTAAGCGAGGTTGGCTTGCTTAGGATGGTTAAGGAAATCATGCCTGATTTACAGCCTCTTCATGTCCCCCCCAATCCGTCCTTAAGCGAATCGTAGCTGTTGTGAAGTGAATCACATGGGCCTTAAGCCAATCGGGCTCCACCCATTGACTTTGCTTGCCGGGAGCCAGTTGAGAAGGTCGCAAATGATGAATCACATGAGCCTGTGGTGCTGCCATCATCATCAACAGAGGCTGATCCCTTGACAGACAGACAGACAGACAGACAGACAGAGGACAGTCAGAAAAATAGATGGATGAATGGATGGATGGATGGATGGATGGATGGATGGATGGATGGATGGATGGATGGAGGATGGATGGATGGATGGATAGATAGATAGATAGATAGATAGATAGATGGATGGATGGATGGATGGATGGATGGATGGATGGATGGAGATAGATAGATAGAGATAGATAAATAGATAGATGATAGAGATGATGGATGGATAGATAGATGATAGATGATAGAGATAGAGATGGATGGATAGATGGATGGATGGATGGATGGATAGATAGATAGATGATAGAGAGAAATGATAGACGGATGGATAGATGATAGAGATGGAGATGATGGATGGATAGATGGATGGATAGATAGATGATAGAGAGAAATGATGAATGGATGGATAGATGATAGAGATAGAGATGATGGATGGATAGATGGATGGATGGATAGATAGATGATAGAAATGATGGATGGATAGATAGATAATGATAGATGGATAGATAAATGATAGAAATGATGGATGGATAATAATGATAATATATTATATTAATATTAATAATGATAATATATACTAAATATAATAATGATAATATTATATTAATATATAATAATATATATTATAATATAATATATTTATAATGATAATGATGGATAGATAATGATGGATGGATGGAGCCGAGGTGGCGCAATGGTTAGGGTGCAGTACTGCAGGCCACTTCAGCTGACTGTTATCTGCAGTTTAGTGGTTCAAATCTCACCGGCTCAAGGTTGACTCAGCCTTCCATCCTTCCGAGGTGGGTGAAATGAGGACCCAGACTGTGGGAGCGATATGCTGACTCTGTAAACCGCTTAGAGAGGGCTAAAAGCCCTATGAAGCGATATATAAGTCTAATTGCTATTGCTATTGCTATAGATAGATAGATGGATAGATAGATGATAGAGATAGAGATGATGGATGGATGGATAAGTGGATGTATGGGGATGGATGGATAGATAGATGTTAGAAATGGATGGATGGATAGATAATGATGGATGGATGGATGGATGAATATAGATAGATGATAGAGAAAAATGATGGATGGATGGATAGATGGATAGATGATAGAGATAGAGATGATGGATGATAGATGGATAGTGGATGATGGATGGATGGATGGATAGATAGATAATGATGGATGCATAGATAGATGATAGAAATGATGGATGCATAGATAGATAATGATGGATGGATGGATGAATATATATATAGAGATAGATGATAGATGATGGATGGATGAAAAGAGACAGACAGACAGACAGACAGACAGATGGCAGATAGACATTCAGGTGGCCCATCCCAGGAAGACAATCCTGATGTCTTCTTCTAACAGGTCTAGATTCCAGACATCTGACGACTTCCCCTCCTTTCCCCTGGCAGGAAAGGAAATGATTGAGACTTATTTCGACTTCCGTCTCTACCGAGTCTGGAAAACCCGCCAGCATTCCAAGCTGTTCGATTACGACGACATTTTATGAGGGCCGCCAGGACGGGGGCCAGCAGAAATCTCCACGGGTATCCCGAGCAGGCGGGCGTCGCCAAGAGCGGGAGATCTTTTTCACGGTTGGCGAGGAGGCCCAGAGAGGCTCCCAAGAAGCCAGTAGAGGGCCTTCAAGAAGTCCGCCGGGCAACTTGAGGCACAAGTTGGATGGAGCACGGTGGATGGGGGTGGGCGAGGTGGCATGTCTTCAGGGACCGAGGTGGTTTCAGATGGCAAGACGCCCAACGCCATGACAGGTCTTCTCCGAAGACATTTGAAGCTCAGGTTTCCTACAACCGATCATCTCGTTTATCTTTACTTCACTGTCATGAAGGGCGAAGAAGAACTTCTCTGGTCCAGCGTTGGAGAGGATTGATCAAACCCTTCGGTGGGTTTGAAGAAAGCCAGACCTCAGAAAAAGTCTCATCCATTTTAAGAACATGTGTGAATTCTCTCTCACACAACAACACACACCCATACAACCCATACACATCTACAGAAGTGCAATTTTCTTTCTTTCTTTCTTTCTTACGAACAAAGAGGAAATATTTAATCAACTGTTGCTGTACTGCGCACACCGATGTCTGGTAGATGAGATTTTTTTTTTTGAGTCTGCTCGATATTGAATATATTCGACATCGTAATATATCTGTCTCTCCATATCTATATTTATCTATGGGTAGCTAGAGATGACCTCTGTCCAAATTCTTTCTGCGACTAGCTGCAAAGCTGTCGAATCCTTCACTTTGGATTCCAGCAAAACTCTGGAGGGACACTTCAACTGTAGAAAGTCCCTTTAAAGGACAAGACCTCATTTTTATTTTTTATTTTCAATTTAAGGAGCAGCTTCCTTAATATAGTTGGGCAAAAAAAAAAAAAAAAACCCCGGAGTTTTTTTCCAGCTGTTATCTGCTGATAGGGCCGAGGTGGACCTCGGTCAATTTATAGATATAGATATATAATAGATATAAATATAAATAGTTTGCAGATTAGAAAACCAATAGCCATGTTTAAAAGATTGTCTCACCGCAGTTCATTTTGGGAGGGGAGTTGGTTAGTTTTGGGGATCCGTGGACTGCCATGATGAGCTGGTGAATATCTACATGTAGCAGAGGGTGGAGATGATAGACTTAATACTCGATTTTCTGTAGCATTGAATCTTTCAAAGACCAGGGATCTACTCCACCCTCTCTTTCTGCTTGATCCCAGAGGGAGAGAAAAAAATCTGGGCCTAAACCTCATGCGGGTGACCGTACATTGAAACAATCCAGATTTCGCTTTGGGAAGAAAGGGTTGGGAATGGTTGGGAAAGGAACGATTTGGCTTTGGGACATGGGACAGAGCAAGGATGGTGGGGAGTGGGGGTTTGAGGAGCTAAGAAATGGGGTTTTTCCTCTGGAGTGGCGGTGATTCCCCTCCCTCCCCAGGGTTGTATTTGGGGGTCTCCAGCAGGGATGAATTGCTGAATGGTCTCCAACCATCTGAAGCTGCGAAGAAAGTGGGGGGAAAGGAAGTAAGAGTATTTTCTAAATTATTTATTTTGGTTGTACGTTATTGGCGCGTTGAAAGCCTTCAACAAAGGTGCTTTTCAAGAGGCAAATAGACTTGGTGGTTTTTTTTATTTCTTGAAGACGTTTCCCTTCTCCTCCGAGAAGCTTCTTCGGTTCTCGCGGATGAACGGATGAGAAGCGAAACGTCTTCCAACTCCAGTTGCCTCTTGAAAAAAGCACCTTTGGGACAACCATGACCTGGATGATTGAGGATCTCCGTAGACAATGCATTCCACACTTTTCCCCTCTATTGTTTCTTTTTTGGGGGGGGGGAGGGTACCATGGTGGCTGGCATTTAAATCTTCATCACGTCCTCCAACAACAGTTCAAAGAGATTTAATCAGATTGCACAGGCGATGTTGCAAGAGAACAGATTTAATCAGTTTGCACAGGCGATGTTGCAAGAGAACAGGGTTAAAATTCAACCCCCAGCCTTCCCTCCTCCCCTTTTGAATTCTGAATTTTCCTGTTTTTAATTCGGAAAGGCGTGCCCTCGCCCTCCCCAAATGCAGAGAAAACGCAATAATTTCTCCTTCCTGATGGATGGATCTAAATCAGTGGTGGGATTCAGATGGTTCGCACCTAATCAGGAGAACTGGTTGGTAACTTTCTAAATAGTTCAGAGAACCGGTTGTTGGAAGAAATCTCCTTTTGTTTTTTTTCCACTTTACAGGGCTAATCCTGTAAGGAAGGCAAAGGAAGGAAACATTCTGGTGTTGTTTCTAGCCGAATTTATTGACCTGCTTACAGAAACTGCCTCTCCATTACCCTTATTACATTGTCACAGCTAAGGCGAAACGTCCATCGATGTGAGTGACCTTGAGTTGGCCACGCCCACCCAGTCACGTGACCACCGAGCTCCACCTACCCAAGATGGTCATTAGGGCAGAGAACCGGTTGTTAAATTATTTGAATCCCACCACTGATCTAAATATGGAACTGATGCCGCCTGAAAATAAAATTATCGAGGGAACCTTTTGACAGAACCAACATATTCTCCGTTGGACGATTTAACGATTTATTCCTTGCTCCAGCTTCTGTGACCGGTTGGTTTTGCTAACTGTGAAATCAGGAAAGCGGGGGAAAAAAATGCGTACAAGGCTGTGATTTCTTGACCTTTTTTCTTGTTAAGGGATTGTGGGTTTTCTGTGCACAGGTGTGCCTCTCTTTGTGTGCCTATCACACCTCTAAGGTGCAAAACCATCACAGCAATTTATCCGCAAAGAATTTTATTTTATTTATTCCGATTTTTGTTTAGCAAACTGCTTCTTTTTTTACGTGCACACCTGCTTCATAAAACCGTGTTTCTCCCGAAAATAGGACTGGGTCTTTATATAATTTTTTTTTTGCTCCAAAAGATGCATTAGGGGTTGTTTTTCTGGTTAGGTCTTATTTGGGGGAATACGGGATTAAATGCATCCATTTGGCTGACGATCTTAAGTGGGGCTTATTCTTGGAGGAGGGCTTGTATTATGAGCATCCTGAAAAATCTCATTAGGTTTGTTTTCCAGTTAGGGAAACACGATATGTACCCCTGCTCCAATGGGCAGTATGATGGCTTGGAGCAAGCCATGATTTGGTAGATTACACAGCCGATATGCAGGATGGCAGTCCAAGCTCCCTATCTAGGGCAGAATAAACCAGAGTGTCATCCGTAGGCGTGTCAGAAATCATCGCAGCAGTTCACCCCAAAGATCTCTTGAGGCAGGCATTCCTTTGGACAAGTCTCCCCCTAAACGGGTCTTGAACGAGGAGGCTCCATTCCCAGGCACCAAGTCCATCCATACAGAGAGTCCTCAGCGTAAGACCACCGTTGAGCCCAAAATATGTCTGCGGCTAAGCGGGACGAGTTGTTAAGTGAATTCCCCCCCCCTGTTTCACGAGCTTCCTTGTCCTGGCCGTTTAAGTGGATCACTGCAGCTCTTCAGTGGGTAACCCGGTTGTTAAGTGAAATTCCCCATGGACTTTGCTGTCAAAAGGTCTGCGTGACCTTGGGCCGATACGACCGTCATAAATAGGAACCAGTTTCCAAGCTCTGAATTTGGATCTGGTGACTGCAATTGTCAGCGTGAAAAATGGACGGAAGTCACTTTTTTCCAGGGGTGTTGCAACTTTGGATGGTCACTAAAAGACTGTTGTAAGTTGAGGACTATCTACATTTCTCTCCATCGCAGCCATTATCAGTCTCCCCCGCTCTGACACTAAGTTTATCAATCTCTTCCCACCTCCTAAATCTCAGGAATGAGTCTATGGCTATCCCCTCTCCTCACCAGGAGCCATCAATCATATCTCTTCCCCAGGTCCCAAGTCTTTAGAATAACAGAGTTGGAAGGGACCTTGGAGGTCTTCTAGTCCAACCCCCTCCTGAGGCAGGAAACCCTATACCACTTCAGACAAAAGGTTATCCAACTTCTTAAAAACCTCCAGTGTTGGAGCATTCACAACTTCTGGAGGCAAATTGCTCCATTGATTGTTCTCACTGTCAGGAGATTTCTCCTCAGTTCTAAGTTGCTTCTCTCCTTGATTAGTTTCCACCCATTGCTTCTTGTCCTGCCTTCAGGTGCTTTGGAGAATAGCTTGACTGCATCTTTTTTGTGGCAGCCCCTCAAATACTGGAAGACTGCTATCATGTCTCTAGTCCTTCTTTTCATCAAACTAGACGTACCCAGTTCCTGCAACCGTTCTTCAGATGTTTTATGCCTATCAATATCCTCCCTCTTCTCCCCGAGTTTTAAAATCTATTATTTACAACTTCTTTTTTGCAATGTCTTCTGACATTTCTACATGTCGATTCTCTCAGGAACTTAAACCAGAGGGGGGGAAAAAAGAAGAAGAAATAAACCTAATTGCTCCTTCCCCACCTTTAAATCATCAGTCTTGAGAAAAGAAAAGAAAATGATTGATTTTCTTCCGCCTTTCTTCTGCCAGTTATGAGCTGCTGCTAACAAGTCTTTCCTTAAGTTGTAAGCCAAAATCAATTCTTCCATCATTTGTTTCTTGTCCTGCCCTCTGGTGCTTTGGAGAAGAAAAGAAGGACCTTGTGAAGGACAGAAGCAACCTGAAATGAAGGGGAAACTTCCTAACAGTGAGAACAATTAACCAGTGGAACAGCTTGCCACCAGAAGTTAAGGGTGCTCTCCATCACTAGGTTTAGGTTTATTCGAGATATGCCGCCCTTCTCCCAAGGACTCAGGGCGGCGTACAACATTAAAAGAAACGCATAATACAAAAGTTAAAAAAAATTAAATAGAATATCCCAAACAAACCCAATTAGAATTGACAATAACATTTTTTTTAAAAAAATCGAATTAAAATTAACAATGATGAATAATTATTTGTTTTGTTCAAGCCAGACTGGCTTGCTGGAAAGTCAACTTTTTAGGGCGTGTCGGAAGGACCGGAGGTCAGGGATTATGCGAAGCTCCGGGGCAGATCATTCCAGAGGAAGGTGCTCCCACAGAGAAGGCTCTCCCCCTTGGGGTCGCTAGCCGACACTGCTGGCCGATGGCACCCTGAGGAGGCCAACTCTGTGGGATCGCACTGGACGGTGGGAGGCTACTGGTGGCAGTAGGTGGTCTCGCAGGTACCCTGGGCCTAAGCCATGGAGCGCTTTAAAGGTCATAATTAGTACCTTGAATCGCACCCGGAAGACAACCGGCAACCAGTGCAGGCCGCTTAAAAGGGGTGTAACATGGGAGCACCTTGGTGCCCCCATGATAACCCGCGCAGCCGCATTCTGGACCAGTTGAAGCCTCCGGGTGCTCTTCAAGGGCAGTCCCATGTAGAGATGTTACAGTAGTCCAGGCGAGAAAGGACTAGAGGCTTTTTAGGCGGAGACTGGACAGCTCCTTGTCTGAAATGGTTTAGGGTCTCCAGCTTGAGCAGAGGGCTGGGCTAGAACACCTCCAAGGTCCCTCCCTTCTGGCTCTCATTAAGCCGAATCAATCTTTAGCAGGAGGGATTTTTAAGATCTCAACAAGATCGGCTTGCAATCCTTGGGGGGCGGGGGAGCATTTGGTGATGCTTGGAAACATTTGAGAGTGTAGCTGTGTAGTGTATTTATGCCGAGGGTGTGGCATCCTCCCTTTGATCCCTTCTGTCCAATGTGGACTGACAAACCCGGATGTGAAAATAATAAGTCAATAAGGGGAAAAAAAAGGAGATGTGATGCGTTCATTGTTTTCTGTCTGGGCAGAATATATTTTTTATTTCCTTAGTTCCAAGGCCATTAACTGAGTGGGCCGAGGAATAGCTGCAACAGAACGGTTTCTCTCTTTAGTAGTCTCTCTCTCTCTCTCTCTATGCCTGATGAGTAAAACCTTTCTGGTACGTTTGAACTGATCATTAATTATTGTTATTTTTTAATTCAGGCACGGCCTGATGCTGAAATCTAAGGGCTTTTACAAAAAGCAACTGTGTGTATGAGGTTTCCAAGAGGAAACGAATCCTTCAAATATAATTCAGGGCAAGATTTCCTAAGCGTGCGAGACAGAAAAAACAATTCTATCTGGTGTGAATTAGCATCCTTCTGGATAATCAAACTTGCTCTTAGATTCTCTTATTTTCAGCTAGAGAAAGCTAGGGGAGCGGGCAAGTTTGGTTTCAGACATGTCTTCTTCTAAGTAGGGCTGTTTAAGGGCATGCTTTTATCTCCTGGTGCGTG
The DNA here is from genome assembly GCF_009769535.1 of Thamnophis elegans. Classification (NCBI taxonomy): domain Eukaryota; kingdom Metazoa; phylum Chordata; class Lepidosauria; order Squamata; family Natricidae; genus Thamnophis; species Thamnophis elegans. The sequence continues at coordinate 34,816,679 of NC_045556.1, forward strand.
GTGACATCGTCGCAATGTTGTCCAAGGTTTGGCAGAGCAGAAGACACGCCGGAGCAGGGACGTATCTTCACCCCAACACCATCTTCCAAGTGGTAGGACCTAGCCAAACTTGCTCGATCTCCAAACATTGGTCCTACTTGGATGAGAGAGATTGTAGGTTAGGAAGTGAGGACGCCTCTTTTCCAGCAGGTCCCAGATCCCCTGTAAACCTGGTTGCTCCATTAAAGCTATTGTGCGAACTTGGGGCAGCCGCCAAAGTCTTGCAGCTTTCGGCTCTTGGGGGTTCACCATCTCCATGAGGTCAGCTGCCTCTTCTATTTTCCAGTGAGAATCTCAGCTAATCAGTCCAGCCTCTTCCATGGCTTGGACAAGTCAGGTTTTTCGCTGACCTAGTTGCCTTAGAAGCAACCACTCTGACTGAGGTGGGAAAATGAAGCCCGCATTCTCCACTCCTGGTCCTGAGCAAAAATCTTCTAGTAACTTAGCTGGCTTTTCTTGGTGCAGAATCGCATTAGCTCTCAAAGTGCTGGGCTGTCAGAATACAGCAGGCAAAGCTAGGAGGGCAGAGTTAAGCATGTCATCAGCTGAGAGGCGTTACGTTGCAACAAGTGGCCCAGCCCCTCTGGAATTCCGTCGACCCTGATCTGGCGCCGATTGAGTGTTGAACTTCACTTGGCCAGATTCTTGTGGATAGGTTTGAATGAATCTTCTATGCTGCAACCTAATGGAGGATTGGATTCTTTGGGGCCTGGTGTGAATTCAGTCAACTGATGTTGAACACTGAAATTGTGCTAGGGAGCTCTGTGGCTAAGACGCTGGAGCTTGTCGATTAGGAAGGTTGGCCGTTTGGCGGTTCGAATCCCTAGAGCCGCCGAACGGAGGGAGCTCCCGTTACTTGTCTAGCAGTTCGAAAGCACGTTAAAAAATGCAAGTAGAAAAATAGGGACCGCCTTTGGTGGGAAGGGAACAGCTCTCCGTGCGCCTTCGGTGTTGTGTCATGCCGGCCACATGACCGCAGAGACGTCTCCGGACAGCGCCGGCTCTCCGGCTTTGAAACAGAGATGAGCACCGCCCCCTAGAGTCGGGAAGGACTAGCTCAGATGTGCGAGGGGAATCTTTACCTTTTAAGGCTCAATGGAATTCACAGGGAGCTGGGTTTGGATTGCTTGTGGCAATGTAATGATTCTAAGCTGATGACGCACTTAATTCCCTCTCTCTAGTTCAGCCTGCTCTTCTCCTACAAGGCAAATTGATCGCCATGTTACTAGAGACCAGGGATTCAAAAGGCAGCCTTGACCCATCAGGAATTGTGCTTCTTCCTTGCACTCTTACTTTACAGCCTACAACTGAGAGATAAATTCATGCCTAAATGTAGGGCATCATCTGGAATGACAGGCGCCATCTGGCCCTTAACCCTGGAGAGAGGCCCCTTGCGAAATCCCTTGCTGTACGCTGAACCTTCCAATGCTGTGTAGGATCACTATGTTATGTGTAAACCACGGGGGATAGGAAGAGGCGAGGTGTCCCTACCTACACCAAAGCTTCTCGTGGCACTGCGAGTATTGCGATCTTGTCTGAAGGCATCGCAGGAGTTTACAAGACCTAGTCTATAGCAATAAACATTGGGGAATTAGGAGGTCGATGCTCTATTTCTCCACAGTCATCTGGTCTCCAGGGGGCAAGTTTGTTTTGTTACCAGGGTTTGATGTCTTACAATCCTGGTTCTGAGGTGACCCTCCCCGAGATAAGGACTACATAGAGACTGGGTGCCATTGAAATGTGCAGATATTTGAAGTTAGGGCAGAAACAAGGTTAAATTTTGGCCCTCTAATCTATCTTAAAAGGGCTGCAGTGGCTCAGGGGCTAAGACGCTGAGCTTGTCGATCCGAAAGGTCAGCAGTTTGGCGGTTCGAATCCCCAGCGCCGCGTAACGGAGTGAGCTCCCCTGACTTGTCCCAGCTTCTGCCAACCTAGCAGTTCGGAAGCACATAAAAAAATGCAAGTAGAAAAATAGGAACCACCTTTGGTGGGAAGGGAACAGCTCTCCGTGCGCCTTCGGCGTTGAGTCATGCTGGCCATGTGACTATGGAGACGTCTTTGGACAGCACTGGCTCTTTGGCTTTGAAATGGAGATGAGCACCGCCCCCTAGAGTTCAGGAAGACTAGGGGAACCTTTATCTTTAATAAACAGTGTGCTTGCATATTCACAGAAAACCCCAGGTTCAAATCCTCACACAGCCATGAAAATCACGGGGTGACCTTAGGTCAATCACTCTCCCTCAGCCTACCTACCTCACAGGGTTGTTGTGAGGACAAAGGGTGTGAAGAGTAGGGAAAGAGCCGCGAGTTCTTTGCCATTTCCTGACGAAGGAGAAAAGAACGGAACTGTCATTTTATTGGGGTAACAAATGAAAGACTGTACAGATTTATTTTTTTTAAAAAAAAGACTTTCTCTTATCCAACCTGGAAGACACCCGTGATGGGAAAGGTATCCCTGCAAAGATGGACATGCCAAAGGAACCCAACTCTCACATGTGGTGGAAGTTCCACCTGTTTGAAACCGGCATTTCGGCTTCTGGAGAGACCAGCTGCCTACTGGAGAGGCGGCTCGCCTTTTCCCCGGTACAAGAACAGCCATATGCTGATTCCCCCCCTCCCAAATTCTCTTCTTCAAAGAGCGACCGCTGACATTTGGATACGGCCGGAAGTCCTATGAACTGAAGAAATATTTTGCTGAATGACATTGCTGAAGAGCAACCAGACCCGCGCATAGCGTCTCGTAACTTCTCGTAGGTCTTATATAAGGAGCCCTTGATATCTCGAATCCTTGGGAAGATCCAGCATCGTGGTTCTTAAACTGGCTCAACCTTCTTTAGTGTCCTTAACAAAGAGTAACTCTCTCTCTCTCTTGGTTCATGGTCAGGGGGACATTTTTTGGGCCTGCCTGTTCAAGCTAGATTTGCTTCTCCCTGGCGGTTTCCTAGAACCAAGTGGAAGTTTCTAGCTTTTAAGACATGATTTAATAAAAAGAAACCTTGACGATGACGATAGCCTTGGTCTTTTTCTCTCGCTGAACTCCTTCCTTGTCTCCTATTGTGATATTTCTCCCCCGCTCCCCCGGAAACTTTACCATGTGGTATTTTTCTCTTCTCTCTGAACTCCTTCCTTGTCTCCTATTATTCTGACCTAGGCTTCCAAAGAGCATGAAACAAACTCCTGGTCCTGCCAAAAAACCCTTTTATTAATTGGCTGTGAATTCTGCTCATTCCCATCCAGCAAAGTCTTTCAAAGGAGGATTTATGGTCACAGACCTTATCTGGCTTGGAGAGCTGCCAGGCCGAGATCTGCAGAACTTGGCAAGGAGTCTTGGAGAGACACGAAACAATGAAGGGAACTAATGGTCTCCTGCAAACTCCACTCCCCTTTCACTCCTCTTTTATTTCCTCTGGGAGGGGCCATTCACCGTCCACCTGTGGCCTTACTCCCAAGTCGACCCCTGTTCTTTAGCTGTTCCCTTCGTCTGGCAACTTTGTGCATGCGCACACTGGGAAGAGACTCCAGCTGTTCTTCTGCCTCACTGATGTCTCACTCTGAAGGCAGCTGATAACTGTCAGACGGCCTCAGCCCCCTCTGCCTCCGACACAGAGCCCTCATCAGAGCCTTCCTTAGACTCCAGGACTGACCCATCTTCCTCCCCAACCTCCTCACTGTCTGAATCTGCTGCCAGCTCTGCTGGCCACTGTCTCTCCTTATTATAGATAGAAGGAGTAGGGATTTGTGGAGAGGAGGAGGAGGAGGAATAAGAAGAAGTGGAGGAGGGGGAAGAGGAGGAAGAAGGGGGAGGAGGAGAAAGGAGGAGGAGGAGAAAGAGGAAAAAGGAGAAGGAGGAGGAGAAAGAAGAGGAAGGGGGAGGAAGAAGGACAAGGAGGAGAAAGAGGAGGAGGAGGAGGACTGTGGGGTCCTTGGTGCTCTCTTGAGCTCGGTTGCTTTCTTGGAGACATTTCATGACCCAACTAGGTAACAACATCAGTGCTAAAAGCAAGTGGGGTTTGCATGTACTGTATGTAAACAGAGCAAACCCCACTCCTTTCTAGCACTGATGATGTTACCTAGTTTGGGTCATGAAATGTCTCTGCAAGAAAACCAAGACATGCTCAGAGAGCACCCAGGACCCCACAGTTCAATCCCGAGCTACAAATGTTCTTTTTACAGTTACTTTTGTTTTACTCGTTTGCCGTCTCGAAGTCATTCCCGGAGGATACGCAAGCCTTGCAAGATAGAAGTGATCCAGGTCATTTCAGCCCTAGGCCTTCATACCTGAAATGGAAGCCCTAAGAACATTGCAGAGGTCTTAAGAACGTAGCTGGCCCCGTGATGGGATTTTATGAGAAAGCTGCCTCAACCGTACGGAGGCTGAATATGGGTGCAGTGGGGGAAAGCAGCAAAAGAAGACGACAACCCGGGCCAAGTGAACGGATTTCCTGCTGTTGTACAGGTTGTCAAAGACAAAGGATGACCTTGGCTTTCTAGAAAGGAATGTTGTTATGGCTACATAGCGTCTAACTCCATACAATCCTCCCCTCCCATTTTCCCGCATTAGAAAATGCATAGCAGAATAATAGAAAGCGTGGCAGGCCTACCTGTTGAAAGGCTGCCTGTAGAAGATGCCGTTTCTTGCGAGAGTCAGACAACGAGGAAACTTGCAAAAAAAAAAAAATAGAAATAAAAACGAGCCAAAAGAAGGGAGACTATCAGGAAAGGACACCGCTGGTTTCGTTCTCCCACCTTCTTTTGGCTATCAGGAAGAATCAGACACGAGTTTCTTTTTTTAAAAAAAAAATTCTCCTCCACCCTCTTATCTGGCTGTCAGGAAAAGTCAAACATAAGTCATTTTCTTCTCCGCCCTCTTATCGGCCGGCTCTTGATACCTTTGTCTGAATTCACTGAAGCGACAGGACTCCCACGCCCCCCACGCCGGGTGCCAAGTGTCAAAAAAGAATCCCGCAAATGCCGGTTGGCAGGATGACGTGGCATACAGCACCCTGTCTGACGAAGCTTGCCTTTCGGAAAATGCCTGTGTGTCTGGGTGTCCATCAAGCCAACATTCCTTGCGTGCCATGCCCCGGGATGCCCGTGGGAATCAAGTGCCATGGAGGCTTCCTAGATATTCTCATAAACGACTTAAGGAGGAGGGAATAGGAGGGGGGGGGGGGGGGAACAAATACAAAACTGACAAATTTGCAGAGGAGGCTAAGCTGGCAGGAATAGCCAACCCCTGAGAAGGGAGGCTCGAGATCCAGAAGGATCTTGACAGGCTGAACCCTGGGCCGTAAATGGAATTCAAGGTAGAGAACGAAATTCAATGTAGAGAAAAGTAAAGGCCTACACTTAGGCAAGAAAACCCAAATGCACATATATAAAACTGGTAATAGCAGTGACTGTGAGAGGGATAGAATAGAATAAGAATAAGGATAGGATAGAATAGGAACAGAGTGGAATATAGAACAGAACAGAACAGAATAGAATAGAATAGAATAAGAACAGAGTGGAATATAGAATAGAATAGGAACAGAGTGGAATATAAAATAGAATAGAATAGAATAGGAACAGAGTGGATTAAAATAGAATAGAATAGAATAAGAACAGAGTGAATATAGAATAGAATAGAATAGAATAGAATAGAAACAGAGTGGAATATAGAATAGAATAGAACAGAATAGAACAGAATAGGAACAGAGTGGAATATAGAATAGAATAGAACAGAATAGAACAGAATAGGAACAGAGTGGAATATAGAATAGAATAGAATAGGAACAGAGTGGATTATAAAATAGAATAGAATAGAATAAGAACAGAGTGGAATATAGAATAGAAAAGAATGGACATTGGAAAGGACTTTGGAGGTCTTCTAGTCCAACACTGCTCAGGCAGGAAACCCTACACCACTTCAGACAAATGTTATCCAACATCTTCTTAAAGACTTCCAGTGTTGGGCATTCACAACTTCTGGAGGCAAGCCGTTCTACTGGTTAATTGTTCTCACTGTCAGGAAATTCCTCCTTAAGTTCTAAGTTGCTTCTCTGCTTGATTAGTTTCCACCCATTGCTTCTTGTTCTGCCCTCAGGTGCCTTGGAGAATAGTTTGACTGCATCTTCTTTGTGGCAACCCTGAGATATTGGAAAGCTGCTATCATGTCTCCCCTAGTTCTTTTCATTAAACTAGACATATCCATTTCCTGGATCTTGGAATCTTAGTGGACAACCAGCTAAATATGAGCTACCAGTGTGTGGTGGCAAGCAAAAAAGCAAACCAATCCTAAATTGCATTAACAGAGATCAAGTGAGGTACTAATACCACTCTATAAAGCCCTTGTAAAACCACACCTAGAGTACTGCATCCAGTTTTGGTCACCATACTATAAAAAGATGTTGAGACTCTAGAAACTCTGCCCCTAGACTCGAATGGTATGATTGTTGCGCTTTTAAATTATGTATTGTTTTGTGTTGTTGTCAATTGTTTGTATCCCCCCTTCCCTTGTTTGAGTTGTGAGCCGCCCTGAGTCCCCCTCGGGGGAAAAGGGCGGCATACAAATGAAATAAACATAAACATAGAAAGAGGGCAGAGAAGAGCAACCAAGATGATGAGGGGATTGGAGGCTCAAACATACAAAGAACCGTTGCAGGAACTGGGCATGGCTAGTCTAGTGAAGAGCAGGACTAGGGGTGACATGATAGCAGTCTTCCAATATTTGAGGGGTCAACCTATTTTCCAAAGCACCAGAAGGCAAGAAGCAACAGAAGGAAATTAACGAAGGAGAGAAGCAACTTAGAACTAAGGAGAAATTTCCTGACAGTGAGAACAATTAACCAGTGGAACAATGGCTTCCCTCCAGAAGTTTTGAATGCTCCAACACTGGAGTCTTTTTAAAAAAAGATACAGGTCATCCATTTGTCTGAAATGAGATAGAGTCTGAAATGAGATAGAGTCTTCAGCTTGAGCAGTGGGTGGACTAGAAAACCTAGCAGGAGAATCTAGACCATGTCAGACAAATGGTTCTTCCATCTTTCCTTCAAAAGCTCCAGTGATGGAGATTTGGCCTGCGCTTTTTATTATAAGCAGCAAAAGATGAATGGGCGATTGGATTGGCTCCATTTATCATAAAAGGCACCTCCAAGAATTGGATTAAATCATCATCCGAAGGGATTTTACCAGGAAACAAATGTAATAAGACCCCCAGGCTTATTATTTCCATCTGGATAATTCAAGGAACTGTCAAGTGAGAACATCCTTCCAAGCTCCGAGAAAGATGTGTGGAAATGTTCCTAATTGTACTGTTTGAGCAACAGCTGGTCCCAGGGAATCAAAGATAAGGCACGCCAAGATTTTAAATTTTATGCCTCCCCGTACGTGTCCCAGAGTTGTTCTCCTTTCGGGGCAAAGTTCAGCTCCTGTGAATTTTAGGCAAAAGGTGGAACGAGAATGGATTTGTTCTTGAATGAAGCTGGATTAAAGGTAAAGGTTCCCCTGTCACATATGTGCTAGTCGTTCCCGACTCTAGGGGGAGGTGCTCATCCCCGTTTCAAAGCCGAAGAGCCAGCGCTGTCCGAAGACGTCTCCGTGGTCATGGAGGTCATGTGGCCAGCATGATAAAACACCGAAGGTGCATGGAACACTCTTCCCTTCCCACCAAAGGTGGTTCCTATTTTTCTACTTGCATTTTTTACGTGCTTTCGAACTGCTAGGTTGGCAGAAGCTGGGACAAGTCACGGGAGCTCCCTCCGTTACGTGATGCTAGGGATTTGAAGCCGGATTAAGCTAGGGATATTCTGGAACCAGGACTGGAAGGGGAAAAGTTTAAAGGAGTTTTTGGAAGGTCATTTTGGACAGAAAGCCTATTCTCTCTTTCATAGAATCCTAGGGACTTGGAAGGGACCTTGGAGGTCTTCTAGTCTAACTCTCTGTCCATGAGCCACCAATTCTCTATAGTAAAAAATAAATAAAGGAACACATCATAGAAAGGAGATAAAGCTTCGATCACACCGTTCCGCCTTTAACTATTTTGAAATATGTCCTAAGGACAGCTCCGCTTCCAGCACAGATGATGGCTTTACTATAAATCGTGCGGTTTGGCTAATGCTGTGCGTTCTGCATGACGGAAACTGAAGATGAGCAAATGTGGATGAGAGAGAAATGTATTTCCCCCAGATGTTTGATGAGCCATATACGGGTGTGAAATATGTGCTTGATTGCCTTTGTGGGTTGATTTTGAACATTTCAGTGTTTGCCCCTTCGGCTAAGTATCCAAAAGCAAAGACCCAGGTGAAAATATTTGTCACGTAATTGAAAAGTGATGGAAGAAATCCCACCCCAACCCAGGATCCTTAAATTATAGGAATATCTAATTTTGCTCTCTCTCTCTACCACTCTCTCTCTCTACCTCTCTACCTCTCTCTACCTCTCTACCTCTCTCTACCTCTCTGTCTGTGTGTGTTTTCTCTGTCTGTCTGTCTGTCTGTCTCTGTCTGTCTGTCTCTGTCTCTCTGTCTCTTCTCTCATATCAATTTATCACCATTTATCTCTCTCTCTCATAACAATTTATCATCAATATCTACTGTATGGTGTATAGAAATGGTATATGGTATCCTGCTTGGATGGAGGGTTGGACTAAATGATCTATAAGGTCCCTTCCAACTCTGTTAATCTGTTAAAGAATTAAGGTTATCTATTCTATCATCTATAAACTGTCTGCCTGACTGTCTGTCCATCTGTCTGTCTGTCCTTCCGTCCGTCCGTCTATCCATCCATCCATTTATCTATCTATCTACTATCCATCCATCTCTCTCTTTCTGTCTGTCTGTCTGTCTGTCTGTCTGTCTATCTATCTATCTATCTATCTATCTATCTATCTATCATCTATCTATCATCTATACCTATACCTATACCTATACCTATACCTATACCATACCCATACCCATACCCATATCCATCCATCCATCCATCCATCCATCCATCCATCCATCCATCCATCCATCCATCTATCTATCTATCTATCTATCTATCATCTATCTATCTTCAATCCATCCATCTCTTTGTCTGTCTGTCTATCTATCTATCTATATCTATCTATCTATCTATCTATCTATCTATCATCTATCTATCTATCTATCTATCTATCAGCTATCCATCCATATTTTTTCTCTGTCTCTGTCTCTCTCCATCCATTATATACCTCCCTCTCTCTCACACAAACACATACGCACACACACACCTATTATCCATTCTATCACCTTTAAACTGTCTGCCTTGTCTGTCTGTCTATCTATCTACCTGTCTACCTGCTGAAGTAGCTCCACAATTCCCTCTCAAGGCATAAGCCACCATGTTGGAACTATTAAAAAAAAAAAAAGCAATTTCCACCGTGCTCCTAAACTTGAAATAAAGTTGACGCAGGCTGAAATCTCCAGAGTCTGCTAGTGTTTACAGACCAACCAACCCTCCTGGGCTTTGTATTGGATTTCTAATTTTACCCCAAGCCAGATCAGACATGAATCGAACCTTTCTTTTCTTCTTTTTCCTTTTCTTTCTTTTTTCTCCCCCTGTCACAACCTAAGCTCGGCTGGGCAGGAAGCCATGGCTTTTTGTGAGCTCAAACTCACTTTCCACTCTCTCCGGATCTCTCCGTCTCTCTCTCCTGCAAACGACAGGTGCATTTTTCCCTGGATGGCTTGAAACACAAGGCAAGCAAACATTTTGATGGAGAAGCTCTTGCAATCTGACGCGCTTTGCTGGGAAAAAATAATATAAAAAAAAGGAAAGGGACAGCCCTTGCCAACTGGTAAACAAAACCAGTGAGCAGAATGTGCTCCGGTGTTGTGCATGTGATTGTGTGTGTGTGGGGGGGTGTTGCCTAAGAGGACCTCTGAGGCTAGGAAGGGAGGGAGGGAGGGGAAACACGAGGGGCTGGACCCAGACGCATTAATCTCCGTCCACAAGCAAGCTTTGCGCAGTCAGCCAGAGTTTAACCTCGCTGCTGTCTTCTTCCTGGTGCTATCCTGCCCCGGTTTTTGGGAAGACCCCACATTCTGCCTTCTGGGGGTAAGTGAGAACAACTCTTCTTCTCTTACTTTTCTTACTTTTCTCTGGAGGGGGAGATGGGTACAGTTCGAGTTTGTCTTTTCTTCTTCTCTTCCTTCTGCTTTTTCATTTCGTTTAGATATTTTAGGATCCTTTAGGCACTAGTCTCTTCTTCTTCTTCTTCTTCTTCTTCTTTCTTTCTTCTTCTTCTCTTCTTCTTCTTTCTTCTTCTTTTCTTTTTTTTTTCTTCTTCTTACTAACTACTACTACTATACTACTACTACTACTTTTACTACTACTTCTACTACTTTACTACTTCATCTACTTCTCTTCTTCTCTCTTCTTCTTCTTCTTCTTCTTCTCTCCTCCTCCTCCTCCTCCTCCTCCTCCTCCTCTCCTCCTCCTCTTCCTCCTGCTCTCTCTACTATTTGCAACATTTTATATTTACAAACGTCTTCTTCTCTTCCACTATTTGCAACATTTTATATTTTACAAAATTTCTTTTATAATAACAACTTCTTCTTCTTCTTCTTCTCCTCCTCCTCCTCCTCCTCCTCTCCCTCCTCCCCTCCTCCTCCTTTTTGCAACCTTTTATATTTTACAGAAGTACCTCTTCCCCCAAACCTCTGCCTTAGGTTTTGTAAATATAAAGTAGAATGCCAGATGATGTATTTGAGTGATGATGACCATAAGGATGTTTATTCATTCATTCATTCATTCATTCATTCATTCATTCATTCATTCTTTTTTCTTTCTTTCTTTCTTTTTTTTTCCTTCCTTTATTTTATTTTTACTTCCGCTCGTCTCAGTCAAGGACTCTAGGTGGCTTACAATTCAGAAATATATTACATGAAGACACTGAAAACACTTTAAAACAATAAAAGGCCCCAATAAGAACATCTGGCTTCACTATCCAGAGCAGCCAAAATACTTGGCCAAGTAGGAATACAGACCAGGAAACAGGGCCCTTAACACATTCGGCACCCCCAGACATAGGAACATAGCGAGGTTTTTAGGGCCTTATAAAAATCTTCATTGGCTAAGGCCCTGAGCTTGTCAATCAGAAAAGTCGGCAGTTCGAATCCCTAGCACCACGTAACGGAGTGAGCTCCCGTGACTTCTCCCAGCTTCTGCCAACCTAGCAGTTCGAAAGCACGTCAAAATGTAAGTAAAAATAGGAACCACCTTTGGTGGGAAGGGAACAGCGTTCCGTGCGCCTTCAGCGTTGAGTCATGCCGGCCACATGACCCCGGAGACGTCTTCAGATAGTGCTGGCTCTCCAGCTTTGAAACGGAGATGAGCACTGCCCCCTAGAGTTGGGAATGACTATCACAAATGCGAGGGAACCTTTACCTTTACCTAAAAATCTAACAGGGCTGGGGCCCTTTTAATCTCTGAAGGCAGGCTGCCCCATAGACCAAGAGCCACTATGGAAAAGTCTCGTCTTCGGATCTTCTGGGCTAACTTCCTGGCCCAATCTGCTAGATTTGATTGGATCACACTTGGCATGTTATATTCAGTTTTGGTTGCCACCATATAAAAAAGATGTTGAGGCTCTAGAAAAAGTTCAGAGAAGAGCAATAAAGATGATTAAGGGACTGGTGGCTAAAACATATGAAGAACGTTTGCAGGAACTGGGTATGTCTAGTTTAATGAAAAGAAGGACTAGGGTGACATGATAGCAGTCTTCCAATATTTGAGGGCTGCTACAAAGACGAGGGGGGTCAACTATTTTCCAAAGCACCAGAAGGCAAGAAGCAATGGATGGAAATTAACGGAGGAGAGAAGCAACTTAGAACTAAGGAGAAATTTCCTGACAATTAACCAGTGGAACAGTGGCTTCCCTCCAGAAGTTTTGAATGCTGCAACACTGGAGTTTTTTTAAAAAATACAGGACACCCATTTGTCTGAAATAATATGAGTCTTCTGCTTGAGCAGTGGGTTGGGCTAGAGGACCTCCCAAGGTCCCTTCCCACTTCGGTTATTCTGGAACTCGAGTCGTCAGCTGACATACTCTTTGTTTTGGTGGGGATATATGCATTCAATTTGAAGGCGTAATCTTTATTGCTCTGGGGTGAATGGATTGAAGCTGCCTTCAAAAATGATACATTAAAATTAACTAAGGGCTGATGACAGTGTTCTATTCACCTTGAGCCTTTTTCCCTTTCGGTTTAAAGAAACATCGCTCACTTGAAAACATAACTAGATCGCGGAAAAGGTGAGAATCTTCTTCTAGTCTTATTACTGGATTCACTTGATCCATTAGCAGTTGTGATAATCCTGTGATATTGAAATGGCAAAGATCTTGGGGGGGGGGTGTTCAGCTAAGTTCATCTCCTATCCAAGATCATTCCCCCCCCACAAAAAAAATCTTTTACCATTTAGGAATATGCCAGGTACCTTTTACTACATGTGGTGGTAAAAGCAAGAGAATATTGGGAGGAAATACAAAACTGGCTGGAAATGATAATCAAACAGAACTTCACTTCACTTCTCTTCTATACTATTCTATACTATTATACTATCTATTCTATTCCTTATTCTATTCCTAATTTCTATTCTATTCTATTCTGTTCCTTATTATCCTTATTCTATTCTATTCTGTTCCTTATTCTATTCCTAATTTCTATTCTATTCTATTCTATTCTATTCTGTTCCTTATTCTAATTTCTATTCTATTCTGTTCCTTATTCTATTCCTTATTCTTCTATTCTGTTCCTAATTCTATTCCTTATTCTATTCTATTCTGTTCCTTATTCTAGTAATTTCTATTGTATTGTATTGTATTGTATTCTATTATATTTGTCCTTATTCTATTCCCTATTCTATTCTATCTGTTCCTTATTCTATTCCCTATTCTATTCTGTTCCTTATTCTATTCCTAATTTCTATTCTATTCTGTTCCTTATTCTATTCCTTATCTATTCTATTCTGTTCCTATTCTATTCCTAATTTCTATTCTATTTATTCTGTTCCTTATTCTATTCCATATTCTATTCTATTCTATTCTGTTCATTATTCTATTCCTTATTCTATTCTATTCTTCTGTTATTATTCTATTCCTTATCTATTCTATTCCTTATTCTATTCTTAATTTCTATTCTATTCTATTCTATTCCTATTCTACTCTACTCTACTCTACTCTACTCTACTCTACTCTATTCTGTTGAAACCAGAAACATGTCTCGTAGGTATGCTATCAGAGGGCTATGATAAAGGGGACACATATTTAGTTTTACACATACCGACAGCAGGAAGGATCATATATGCTAATATTGGGAAAATGTGAATAACCCACCAGAGGAGGCTGTAATTTGAAAAAATTTTTTGACTGTGCTGAAATGGTTAGATTAACCTTTAAAATTAAAGATCAAAAAGATACAGAGTATGATATGATTTGGAGTAAATTCGATGAATGGATAGAAGCAAGAGGTAGGGGATTAGAGAAAAGTAAGATCATAAATGTTAGTACCGAAAGTAAGAAGGTAAATAATTACAATACTCTAATGTAAGAAGAAACCTAGCTAAATTTGGTTATATTAACTATTGTTGCTATATTGTTATTCGCATGTCAATGTTTAACACCGCTCTTCTTTTCTTTTGGTCTTTTTTTAAATTTGTAAATGGTATACCCTGACAATGCACCAGTTTTTCAAAATGAATCATATTTATTTAAAAAAAGAAAAGAGGAATATGCCAGCTCAAGAAAGGATTCACTTTGGGTGAAAGGTTAATTATTAAATGGGGGGGAAATTCGAAAAATAATGAGCACTGAGCAGATAAGGGGAAGTAAAAATTAAGTGCCTATTTTACGTCATCTGTATAAGCTGTCCTCTGTGGGAACGTTGTTAAAACAGGGTGGAAATAAGCATTAAAATGCTGAAACTATTTCTGTGAACGGGATATAAAACTTTTATTATATGTATTAAAGTTGAAACATTAACTTTTGGGCTCACAAGGCCGGCTGGGGAAGTAGCCATTGAAACTTCATTAGTTATTGATCATTGTCCAACACACAACAGTCCTCAATTTACAACATTCATTTAGCAACCGTTCAAAGCTACAACAGCACTGGAAAAAGTGACTTATTTTCACACTTACGACTGTGGCAGAATTCCCATGATCGGAATCCCCAATTCGGATGCTTGGAACTGGCTCGTATTTATGATGGTTGCCAGTTGCCAAGCATCCGAATTGGGTCAAACCACGTCAAGCAGAAAATGGGACTCGTTTAACAACCACATTATTAGCTTAACAGCCGCAGGGATTCACTTAACAACACAGGCGAGAAAGGTGGTAAAATGGGGCAAAAACTCACTTAACAACAGACTCACTTAGTGATGGGAATGTTGGGCTCGATTCTGGTGTAAGCCGAGGACTCAGACAAGGAATAATAGATGGAAACTGAGATTCAGCCTGGAAATAAGGAGGAATTTCCTGACAGCGAGAACAATCAACCCATGGAACAGGAGTTGCCTTCGGAAGTTGTGGGAGCTTCATCCCTGGAGGCTTTCAAGAAGAGACTGGACTGCATTTGTCAGAAATGGTGTAGGGACTCCTGCTCGGGTGGGGGGTTGGACTAGATGACCTACAAGGTCCCTTCAACTCTGTTATCCTGTTCTGTTAATCTGACTCCATACAGACGGGATGGGTTGAAACGTTACGGCTGCAGAAAGTTAGCAGCTGAAACCTTTACCCACCGAGAGAGATAGCCCAAAATGAAATTTCCAAATCCTAACATGTTGTAGGCATATCTTCCTTTTCTTTGGTCCATTCCATTCTTGTGCAAGGGATTTCGAAATCAAGACACATTCGGAAGCATTGTTCCTTAATAATAATATTCCTCGCCTCAAATACTTCCGGCCTTTAGAAACCGCCTTCAAAGAAGCCTTGGGGGTGTAGGGCTAATTTAGCTTTCTTGAGCGAGAGGGCAGAATTAAAAATATGCTTTCCAAGGGTGTCATTAAGTAATTTTAGGCTCTGGGCTTAATGGGCTTAACTGCCCACAAAGTTTCTAGATCTCTTGTGTCAGCTATTGTGCCAATTCGCTTCCTGGATTTCTTTTTTTTTAAACCCTTTTGTTCCAGGGCAAACAAAAGAGAATGGTAGTTAAGGTTTTGAAAGCGACACTGATAATCATCTTTTGATGTGTTTGGAGGGAGCGTTAGGGTGGAAAAGCCTGCAGACCTCAAGTGGCACTTAAGGTATTCAAAAGGGATGTTTTTTCTGGTTCGATGCCATGAAAATCTGACCCACTGCAAATACTGACTCCCTAGAGGTGTTTAGAGCAAAGAATCACAGGGCTGGAAGGGAGCGGAGAGGTCCTCTAGTCCAACCCCCTGCTCAAGCAAGAGACCCTATACCGTTCTGGGCAAATCCTTTCTTGAAAACCTCCAGCGGTGGGCAGGAGTAAAAAAAGAAGAACAGAAAATAGAAATCCCCTGTCTCCTGTGTATAAAACATATAAGAGAGAGACAATTTGATGTAGCAGTGAAGGGCACCAGATTAGAAATCAAGGGATCCTAAGTTCTGATCCTGCCTTGGACACAAAGCCCTGTGTGACCTTGGGCCAGTCTGTCTCAGCCTTAGAAGGGTAAGAGTTAGTCTCCCAATATTTGTGGGGCTGTCCCGAAATTAAGAATTTAACGAGTCAAATCCTGCTAAAACGGAGAAATCTCCTAGCAGTGAGAACCATTAACCAGTGGAACGGTTTGCCTCCGGAAATTGTGGGTTATTCCATCACTGGAGCTTTTTATGAAAAGACCAGGCAGTGATTTGTCCAGAAGAGTAGAGGGTCTCCTGCTTGAACAGGGGGTTGGACTAGAAGACCTCCAAGGTCCCTCCCGACTCTTGCTATTCTGTAAGTCTGTTAAGTTGAGAAACTTCCTGTTTTGAGAGTTTAGCAATAGATCAGTTTAACTGGACCTTCCACTACATGGTAGAAGGTTTCCTGCCACAAGAAGAAGGAGTCAAGCTATTCTCCAAAGCATCAGAAGGCAGGACAAGAAGCAACAGATGGAAACTAATCAAGGGAGAAGCAACCTAGAACTAAGGAGAAATTTCCTGACAGTGAGAACAATTAATCGGTGGAACTCCAGAAGTTGTGAATGCTCCATCACTGAAGGTTTTGAAGAAGAGACTGGAGAAGTGTTGTCTGACATGGTATTGGGTCTTGGGCAGGGGGTTGGACTAGAAGACCTCCAAGGTCCTTTCCAACTGTGTAATTCTGTGAAAATATGGCAAAACAGACCCCCAAAAAGTTGCCAAGAAAACTGCAGAGACTAGATGAGGCAGCCCCCTGGAGCCAACGTTGACTCCAAGGGGCACACCCTCTGGCAAAATTGTCACAGGAGCCCCACAATTAGACAAGAGGGTAACACCACATCCATGCAGGGAGAGAGGACTTTCTCCACCCACTGAGGTGCAAGCCGAGTGGGAAAAGCCAAGGGAAATCATCAAAACCATCAAAAAGTGAAAGAATATTTCAGACAGGTGAGGCGACATCCAGAAAAACACGGCGTCCTCCTTCCACTTAACCCTCCAAGGAAAGATTGAAGGCAAACGAAGGTCCAGGCAGAAGAAGAACCTCACGGAGTCAAATTTAAGGGACTGCTTTGGAAAATCAGCACATTTTTTTGGCGGCTGTCGTATAAAAATAGGAACGGACCTCTTAGAAACTCAAAGTTTGGAGTGTTTTAGCCTCACAGCAACCTTGAAAAGGGTGGGTGGGTTCCCTAGGTCTCTCCCCCCCAGTGGTGGGATTCAGCCGGTTCGCAGACTCGGGTGAACCGGTTGGTAACTTTCTAACCAGTTCGGAGAACCGGTTTTTGGAAGAAATCTTTTGGTTTTTTCCCACTTTACAGGGCTAATCCTGTAAGGAAGGCAGAAAGGGATATTCTGGTGTGTTTCTAGCCTCATCTTTATTGCCCTGCTTACAGAAACTGCCTCTCCAGTTAACCCTTATTGCCATTGTAACAACTAGCCGGCCGGAGTCCTTCGGGATTGGGCGGCCTATAAATAAAATCAAACTTACAAACTTACAAACTAAGGTGAAGTTCCCCATCGACCTGAGTGACCTTGACTTGGCCACGCCCTCGTGATCACATGACCACCAAGCCCCGCCTACCCAGCTGGTCATTAGGACAGAGAACTGGTTGGTAAATTATTGAATCCCACCACTGCTCCCCACCCACCCCTGAAGTGAGATTTGGAAAGGAGGAAGCAATTTCAAGGCCAGGTATGAGGTTTTGCATCCAACCTTGCAAATTCAAGGTTAGCCGTGGGAATTGGAGAGGGATTTCGGGAAACCCTTTGCTCATTGGCTACACGATTGTGACTCATTGCCCGTTTCAGTTTGTGTGGGATGGGTGTGGCTCTCAACAGCTGGCTTGAGGGACCCCTTGCCCATCTCTTTATGGCCTTTTGGAATGTGGTAACTCTGTTGGCACAAGGTTGGTTCCTTGGCTGAAGGCCACCAGCTCAATCAACTTATTTGATTGTCCCCGTTCTATATATAGAGATGGACGCCGCTCTCTAAACAAGAATGTTCAATAGATGGGATCAAAGGGGGAGCTAATGTCCTTGGGGACTTTTTTTTTTACTCTTTTCTTTCTGTCCAAAGGGATGCAAATGAAATGGTTCAATCATGGATGCCGGAAGCTACTTTTAGTTGCTAGTAAGCCTAACATCTAAGCATCCATAACATTTATTTGTCCTTGTTCTTCTTCTTGTTCTTGTTTTTCTTGTTGTTGTTGTTGTCCTCCTCCTCCTCTCCTCCTCCTCCTCCTCTTCTTCTCCTCCTCCTCCTCTTCTAGGTTGGAGAAGAAGGATAGAGCTGATTTGCTAGGATTCTTCATAATCTCTTCTTCTTCCTCCTCCTCTTCCTCCCTCTCCCCTTCTTCCTCCTCCTCTCCCCAGGTTGAAGAAGAAGGATAGAGGTGATTTGCTAGTTCTTTCATAATCTCTCCTCCTCCTCCTCTTCTTTTCTTCTTCTTCTTCTTCTCCTCCTCCTCCTCCTCCTCCTCCTTCTTCTTCTTCTTCTTCTCATCCTCCTCCTCCTCCTAATTCTAATTCTAATTCTCCTAATTCTTTCTCCTCTTCCTCCCCCCCTCCTCCTCCCTTCTCCAGGTTGGAGAAGGATAGGGCTGATTTGCTAGGATTTTTTCATAATCTCTTCTTCTTCTTCTTCTTCTTCTTCTTCTTCTTCTTTTTTCTTCTTTTCTTCTCTCCTCCTCCTCCTCCCCTCCTCCTCCTCCTCCTCCCCTCCTCTCCTCCTCCTCCTCCTTCTTTCTCTACTATTTGCACATGACCACGGAGATGTCTCCGGACAGTGCTGGCTCTTCGGCTTTGAAACAGAGATGTGCACCGCCCCCTAGAGTCGGGAATAACTAGCACAAATGTCCATGGGGAACATTTACTTTAGCTTAAATAGCTAAACACTTCACTGATGGATCGAAGGAGCCTCGTCTTTTATTTGATTTGCTTTTGGGCCCATCTTTTCCACCCTCAAACGAGATTCAGTAGAAGAGGGGAAGAATGCCATTCGCTCCAGAGGAGTCTGTATTTTTTGCAAACCGTTTTTGCAACCAGAATGGATGAAGCTTGCCTGAGCCCCCAAACCTCAAAAGCAGAACATAAACCAAAAAAAACCCCACATGCATTTCCTGGAAGCAACAATCGCTACACTCAGCCCAAGCATGCAGTGTTTTCCGTGCTGCAATTTGCAGCCCAATTCGGATTCCCCCCCATCCCTCCACCCCAGCAAATGTACGCAGGTGTCAGGAGCAAGAGGTTAATCCTTCCTTGAGCTAAGCTCCGTAGGCATCCCAGCGCTCGGAAAAGCCTTGCATTGTTCTCCACGCAGCTGGGAAGGAAGGAGGCTTGCAGGTCATCTCCGTAACTTGACGGCTTGCAAAGATTTTGGTGGCAGCCTCGCAGGTGGTCGGCACGGAGTTTTCTGGTTGGCGTGACTTAGGACAAAAGGAAATATGCGGCTAGAAGGAAGCCGGGGTGGCCTTCATTGATTAGGAATGCAAATGCCATCAAGGACAAAGTCGAGACCAGGAAGGGACAGCTCTTTTTCTCCCTTCCTGGGTTGGAGTTGGAAAACCTGGCAACACAGATCTGTTTCCCATGAGGTGGGATGCCCAAATGCCGGTATTGTGGCTTGCCAGCAGAACTGGCAGCAGAGTTGGACAGTGAGGAGGTTGGGGAGGAAGATGGGCCAGTCCTGGAGTCTGGGGAAGGCTTGGATGAGGGCTCTGTGTCGGAGGCAGAAAGGGGGGCAGAGCCGTCTGACAGTTATCAGCTGCCTTCAGAGTCAGACATCAGTGAGGCAGAAGAACAGCTGGAGCCTGTTCCAGTGTGCGCATGCACAGAGCAGCCAGACAAAGGGAAGAGCTAAAGAACAGGGGTCGACTTGGGAGTAAGGCCACAGGTGTACGCTGAATGGCCCCTCCCAGAGGAAATAAAAGAGGAGAGAAAGGGGACTGGAGTTTGCAGGAGACCATGAATTCACTTCATTGTTCGTAACTCTCCGAGACTCCTTGCCAAGTTCTTCAGAGATCGGCCTGGCAGCTCTCCAAGCCAGATAAGGTCTGTGACTGTAAATCCTCCCTCGAAAGACTTTGCTGGATGTGAATGAGCAGAATTCACAGTCAATTAATAAAAGAGTTTTTGTTGGGACAAGGAGTTGGCTTCCTGCTCTTGGGTAGCCTAGATCAGAACAGCTAGGCAGAAGATCTCAGATAGAGTAGGGAGGAGTAATTATGGGGTCCTTGGCACTCTGTGAGCCTGGTTGATTTCCTGCAGACATTTCATGGCCCAGTTAGGGAACATCATCAGTACTAGAAGGGAGTGGGATGTGGGGAGGAGAGGAGAAGGAAGGAAAGGGGGCGAAGGAGGGAGAGGACTGTGGATCTTGGTGCTCTCTGAGCTTTGGTGTCTTTTTGCAGATGTTTTATTACCCAGCTAGGTAACATCATCAGGGCCATAACGGCGGAGGAGGAGGAGAGTGTGGGGTCCTTGCTGCTCTCTGAGCTTGGTGGATTCCTTGCAGACATTTCCTGATCCAAGTAGGGAACATCATCAGTACTAGAAGGAAGTGAGGTTTGGGAGGAGGAGGAGGAGATGAAATTGGGAAAGGAATGAAAGGGATGGAGGGAGAAAGGGACTGGGAAGGGAGGAATGAAGGAGTGTTGATGGAAGGGAAGAAAGGGAGGGAGGGAGGGAGGGAGGAGGGAAGGAAAGAAGGAAGGAAAGGATAGGGATAGAGAAAGAAAGAGGGACTGGGAAAGGAAGGAAAGAAGAGAGGGATGGAGGGAGAAAGGGACTGGGAAGGGAGGAATGAAGGAGTGTTGATGGAAGGGAAGAAAGGGAGGGAGGAGGGAAGGAAAGAAGGAAGGAAAGGATAGGGATAGAGAAAGAAAGAGGGACTGGGAAAGGAAGAAAGGAAGGAAAGAACAATCCATCTGGATTTATGGAAGATGTTCTCCAGCATCCATACCACCACCAACCTTCCCCATCTAAAACCAGAAGGAACCAAACTAGATGACTATCTTCATGGCTGTTTGAATTGGGAACTCCAATACCTTCGCTTTTTTTTTTGTCTTCTCAGAAATGGGCTCCAAGTGGAACAGCTGGTATCTCCGCGGAAGCCTGGGTCTTTTGGGTATCTTCTCCCTCACTGCCCTGATCCTTAGCTTGGTGAGAATCCACAACACCACGCAACCTTCTAAGGACAAGGTGAGTGAGCAAAGCGATAGGGAGACAACTGGGGCACCATGCTAAAAGGCGTGGACCAGAATTGGGAAGACTGAAGCCCAGTCCGATTTGAGGTAATAGAAGTGTCAGCGTTCCAAGTATCATGTAGAATTAAATCAGAGTCCAAGGCAAAACGATCCTTAAAGTGCCAGTTTAATAAATCAGACACCTTAGCACGTCTGTGTAAATCCCAATTCTGGAAATTACATCCGGATCCCACCCCGTTAAAAGTTCATGATCTTGTCCCCACACCCACAATCCATCACATGGTCCAATCTTCTTCCACACTGGCATCCACACCCAGCCACTTCCGGTCAGGTGTAAAAGCGCGGAGACAAAAGATGACCTTGGTCTTCTAGGAAAGAATGACAACAACACATTCCACAATCCTAATCCTTTCTATTCCCCCCTCCCATCGACTATACTAATGAAACAGCATATTGAAATGAGAGAAAGTGTGGCAGGCCAAAATTCTAAAAGGAATATAATTGCAGGCCTGACGTGAAGATTGATGCAGGGGTGAGATTGCAAACGTTTTAGCTATTGGTTCTCTGTCCAGCTGCTGGGGGGAGGGGGTGTGCCATGGGGGCATGGCCTAGTTGGCTTCCAGCACCATGGCGAGGGGAGGGACATTTTAGCCATCCCCAGGCTCCAGTGAAAACAGCCTCCCTGGGCCCATTTCTGGACTTCCAGGAGGCCTGTTTTTCACCCTCCCAGCCTCCACGCAGGCCCTGCCCTTAGCTCTCATCTAACATGGGCTGCGTGGAGACTCCTGGGAGTGGAGGGGCAGGTGGGTGGGGTTGGACAGTCTTTTCAACTACCAGTTCGGCGAACCAGACTAAAATTAACATCCAGTTCGCCCGAACCGGTCCGAACTGGCTGAACCTCACCCTGGGTTGATGTCTTCAATACTTCAATACTTCAATTCTCTTGGACTTCAATTCAAGTCCAAGAGAAGAAAGGCAGAAGATTTATCTAACAACTCAACGAATGAGTAGACCATACATTTATGTGATCGTGCTGGTTGAGCCCTGGAATGTTGTCCTCATAAGACCGGATGTCTAAATTGTTCCATTTCACAGCTCTTTTAAAACATTTAATTTTCATTTTTTTAAAAATACCTTCCCATGGGATGTAAGCTCCCGTTTTCACTGTAGCGCAGGTTAACGAAAGTGAGTTCCTTTTCGTTTAAATCCAACTAATAGATACACTGAACACCGTAACCGTTTTCATATAGTTTTCTAACAAAAATGGACTTCCCCTAACAACATTATATCTTCATTTTCTGTTGTAAAGTATGCTAGCTGATAATCTGGAGTAGCCTGGGTATGCATTTATCCCAATCCCTATAGGGAGGATTAGTGTGCAACTCCACTATGCTGTACAGTAGAAGCCAATTTAAGGCACAACAGGCTTTATCTTAACAGAGGTTGAATCCAAAAGGCCCACTATCGCTATCACTGTCAAAAGTACGGTGCACTTTTGTACACTGTATACAAAAGTATAATTCAGTCCGTTTCATTTCAGCAGCCCAGGCGTTCCAGAGTTGTGCTGGAACACCCACCCACGGACACCCACCCAAACACCCCGAGGGCTGTTAGGGGTGTCTAATAGCTAGACCAGATTTCCAAGTTCAGAGATGCCTTAGCTTTGGCTGTTATTTGCAGAGACCATGATAAGACGTTCTCATATCTGACTTATTTTATTTCTGAATGACTCCTTTCCAGTATGGCTTGGTATTTGATGCAGGTTCATCGCACACGTCCCTCTTTGTATACCAGTGGCCGGAGGAGAAGGAAAACAACACGGGCATGGTTAGCCAAATGTTCTCCTGTAATGTCAAAGGTTAGTTTCCCCCATTATTCTGAGACGTTTGATGGTGTCTGAGGATGGTGAGACAGAGTATTCAATAGCAAAGAACTTACATGTGCTACCAACCTGCCTGTCTACGGCACAAGTCAAAAAGAGGGCCGTGAAAATATCTACAGACCCCTCGCATCCTGGCCATCAATTGTTTCAACTCCGACCCTCAAAACGACACTATAGGGCCCTGCACACCAGAACAACGTTCCCCGAACGCCATCAAACTGCTAAATAATAATTCCCTCAACACAGCCAAACTATTCACTAAGACTGTATTACTATTCTTCTCTTCCTTCCTAATGACTATAGCCATGTTGCTTGTATCTTTACAATTTTATATTGTTTTATTTCTTTCCTAGTGTATTGATTGCTTTTTAGTAACCTTGACAATCACCTAGTGTTGTATTTCATGATTCTTGATGAATGTATTGTATTTTATTTTTCTTTATGTACACTGAGAGCATCTGCACCAAAGGCAAATTCCTTGCGTGTCCAATCACACTTGGCCAATAAAAAATTCTATTATTCTATTCTATTCTATTCTGTTCTGTTCTGTTCTGTTCTATTCTATTCCCTATTCTATTCTATCCTATCCTATCCTATCCTATCCTATTCTATTCTATATTCATTCCATATTCTATTCTGTTCTGTTCTATTCTATTCCATATCTCCCTATTCTATGCTATTCTATTCTATATTCATTCCATATTCTATTCTATTCTATTCATTCCATATTCTATTCTATATTCCTTCCATATTCTATTCTATTCTATATTCATTTCATATTCTATTCTTTTTTTTTCAAGTTCAGTTTTTTTAATTCTTTTAAGATTGTAATCACCATCTCTCCAACGAGCAAAATACTAATTTGATGCAAAACTATTTACAACATAGTTAAAAACAATAGAAACAGTAGGATGACCAAGTAGACAAAACTTCTACAATGCTGGTTAGGAGGAAACCAGTTGTAGCTTCAAGCCCCCGTCCCATATTCTATTCTATATTCATTTCATATTCTATTCTGTTCTCTTCTGTTCTGTTTTGTTCCATTCTATATTCATTCCATATTCCATTC
Organism: Thamnophis elegans; assembly: GCF_009769535.1. Classification (NCBI taxonomy): domain Eukaryota; kingdom Metazoa; phylum Chordata; class Lepidosauria; order Squamata; family Natricidae; genus Thamnophis; species Thamnophis elegans. Next base: position 34,840,452 of record NC_045556.1, read on the forward strand.
TATTTAGCAGGAGTCATAATATCCCAAACCTATCCTTGAATAACTCCAAAGATTTGCTTGGAAGCTGGTCAGATCTGGAGCTGGATGAGAACTGCTCAGGATCTGGAGCCCCAGATCTCACCTGTTTTGGTCCCTGCAGGATCTGGAATATCCAGCTATGCTGATAACCCTCCACAGGCTGGTACATCTCTGCGGGATTGTCTGCAGGAAGCCCTGAGAGTGATCCCTCGAGAAAGACAGCAAGAGTCCCCGGTTTATTTGGGAGCCACAGCGGGCATGAGGCTACTCAGGTATGAAGACTTGGGCAGCAGATGCATTTCAATTCTAAATAAAAAATAGATAAAGGGTACGAAACAAGCTAAAGTCAGGTTTGTTTAACCGTGGTTTATTCCCGGAAAGAGAACTGGCTGGGTTTGCACCCTAGCAACCTCCGTGGTACATTCTGGGTCCCAATGATGAGTGTAAGTGGAGGGGTTATATTTCTCTGTTTCTAGTCCTCATGAAGGCAAAAAGTCACAGCTCTTCTGTGCGAACGGTTCCACACTACAGGATGCAGAACGAGTCAGCTGCAACGCAGATCTTGGAGGCCGTTTCCCAAACAATCCGAAGTATCCTGTGAGTTTCCGAGGGGCTCGAATTCTCAGCGGAAGGAGGAAGGCGCCTTTGGCTGGATCACCATCAACTACCTGCTGAATTCTTTCACCCAGGTAGGGCTGGATCAGTGGTGGGTTTCAAATTTTTTTGGAACCTACTCTGTGGGTGTGGCCTCCTTTGTGGGAGTGGCTTGCCGGCCATGTGACCTGGTGGGAGTGGCTTGCCGGCCATGTGTTCTCTCTCTCTCTCTCTCTCTCTCTCTCTCTCTCTCTCTTTCCTTCCTTCCTTTTGTCTCTCTGTCCCTTTTTCTTTTTTTCTTTCATCTCACTCTTTTTTTTTTTTTATTTATTTATTTATTTATTCCTTTCTTCTCTTTCTCTTTCTCTCTCTCTCTCTCTCTCTCTCTCTCTCTCGTGTCTCTCTCTGTATCTCCCTGTGTGTGTGTGTGTGTGTGTGTGTGTGTGTGTGTATGTATGGGGCAGTGGTGGGTTTCAAAAATTTTTGGAGCCTCTTCTGTAGGTGTGGCCTGCTTTCTGGGTCCACTGATGGAACCTCTTCTAACCGGTTCGGTAGATTTGACGAACCGGTTCTACCGAATAGGTGCGAACTGGTAGGAACCCACCTCTGGTAGGACCGGTAGAACTGGATTCAGGGTAATGGAAGCCGAAGCCAAAATAGCCAAGGAGAGAAGCAGCCTAGAACTAAGGAGAAATATCCCGACAGTTAGACATTAAGCCAGAAGTTGTGGACACTCCGACATCAGAGGTTTCCAAGAAGATTGGAAAACCATTTATCCAGGATGGTATAAGTTCTCCTGTTTTGGGCAGGGGGGTGGACTAGAACAGCAATCACCAACTGGGGCTCCGTGGACCACTGGTGGTCGTGAGAAAATGTTGGTGGTCCACCGAAAAATGATTTGCATTTTTCATATGGCACTAAATCAGGGGTCCTCAAACTACGGCCCCTGGGAAGGATATGTGCAATGAATGCTTGTGTTGCTGCAGAGAGTCTCCCCCTTCGGGGTCTTTTTGTAGGTGTCAGAGGGGGGGTAGAAGTTCCAACTTGGGGTCTGCTTCAGCCTCCTGGTGGGGGGCTTTGGGAGAAGGCTGGAAGGAAGAGCTGCTGGTGGGGAAGAGCCGGAGGGCTTCGTTCCAGTGGGACTGCATCATGGCCTGAAATTGGCTGACCATCTCAGCCCGCTGAGCCTCCAGGCGCCGGCACCTGGCCTTGCACTCCCGCAGGTCTTCCCCTGCTTGGAAAGTCTATGCTGCTAGTCCTCAGTGAGGTGCTTCTGCTGAGCCTCCTTCTCGGCCAGATCCAATTTGAGCTGCTTTGCCAACTCTTTCTCCTGGTGGCTGCTTAGCTCCAGCAACTCCTTCCTCTTGGGGCCCTAAGGAGCCCGGGCAGGCAGGTGAGACGGGGCTGGGAGGGGAAGGGCAGAGGAGAAGCTTGTGAGGTGCCCCTCGACATGAGTGACATCGAGTTGGCCACACCCACCCACTCACATGACCACCTAGCCACGCCCCCAGTTGATCATTAGGCAGATCTTATTAGTGGTCCGCGGGATTTAAAATTATGAATTTAGTGGTCCCTGAGGTCCGAAAGGTTGGTGACCCCTGGACTAGATGACCTCCAAGGTCCCTTCCAGCCCTATGATTCTTTGGGATGAGGTGAGGTTTAGATCTTGAAATTGCTCTTCACCCTTGCCTGAGAAGCATGAGGAAAGTAATCTGGTTATCTTAAAGAGACAGGAATTGATTAGGTATCTCCTCTTGAAGGAAGGCATAATGGATGGAAACTGACCAAGGAGAGATTCAACCTGGAAATAAGGAGAAATTTTCTGACAGGGAGAGCAATCAACCCAAGGAACAGAAGTTGCCTTCAGAAGTTGTGGGAGTGTCATCCCTGGAGGCTTTCAAGAAGAGACTGGGCTGCCATCTGTCAGAAATGATCTGACAAATATAGCTGATCTACAAGATCCCTTCCAACTCTGTTAATCTTTAAAGGATATTGAGACTCTAGAAAGAGTGCAGAAAAGATCAAACAGGATGATTAAGGGACTGGAGGCTGAAACATATGATGAACGGTCAGGAACTGGGTAGGTCTAGTTTAATGAAAAGAAGGACTAGGGGAACAGGAAAGCATCTTCCAATATTTGAGGGGCTGCCCCAGAGAGGAGGGGGTCAAGCTATTTTCCAAAGCACCTGAAGGCCAGACAAGGAACAATGGATGGAAACTGACCAGGGAGAGATTCAACCTGGAAATAAGGAGGGATTTTCTGACAGTGAGAACAATCAATCGATGGAACAGACGCTGCCTTCGGAAGTTGGGAGCTTCATCCCTGGAGGCTTTCTGGAACAGACTGGACTGCCATCAGTCAGAAATGGTCCTGCTTGGGGTGTTGGTATTGGTGTTGGACTAGATGATCTCCAAGGTCCCTCCCAACTCTGTGATTCTATTCTAAATCTTCTCTCTGCAGTACTCTGCCAAGGAGCGAGACTGGATCCGTCCTCCCTCAGCCAATATCCTGGGAGCTCTGGACCTCGGGGGAGCCTCCACCCAAATCAGCTTCATCCCGGCCGGTTTGATCGCGGATCGGTCCGAAGCTGTGCAGTTTCGCCTCTATGGCTTTAACTACACCATCTATAGCCACAGCTACCTCTGCTATGGCCAAAACCAGGCCTTCCAACGGTTGATCCGGTTGATTCTTGTAAGTGGACCCAAGGGTGGCTTGGAAGCCACCAGGATTAGAACAGAATAGAATAGAAATTAGGAATGGAATGGAACAGAACAGACTAGAATAAATAAAATACAGAACAGAATAGAACAGAATAGAAATAGAATAATAAATACAGAATAGAATAGATAGAATAGAATAATAAATACAGAATAGATAGAACAGAATAGAATAGAATAATAAAATACAGATAGAATAAAATAATAAAATACAGAATAGGATAGAACAGTATAGAACAGAACAGAATAGAAAAGAATAATAAAATACAGAATAGAATAGAACAGAATAGAATAGAATAATAAAATACAGAAAGAATAAATAATAAAATACAGAATAGGATAGAACAGTATAGAACAGAATAGAATAGAATAATAAAATACGGAATAATAGATAATAAAATACAGAATATAATAGAATAATAAAATACGGAATAGAATAGATAGAACAGAACAGAATAATAGAATAATAAAATACGGAATAAAATAGAATAAAAATACGGAATAGAATAGATAGAACAGAATGTAATAGAATAGAATAATAAAATACGGAATAGAATAGAACAGAATAGAATGGATAGAACAGTATAGAACAGAACAGAATAGAATAATAAATACGGAACAGAACAGAATAATAAAATACGGAATAGAATAGAATAACAAAATACGGAATAGAATAGAATAATAAAATACGGAATAGAATAGAATAATAAATATGGAATAGAATAGAATAATAAATACGGAATAGAATAGAATAATAAAATACGGAATAGAATAGAATAATAAAATACGGAATAGAATAGAATAATAAAATACAGAATAGAATAGAATAGAATAGAATAATAAAATACGGAATGGAATAGAATAATAAAATACAGAAAGAATGGAATAGAATAAAATAGAATACAGAAAGAATAGAACAGAATAGAATAGAATAATAAAATACAGAATAGAATAGAATAGAATAGAACAATTAAATACAGAATAGAACAGATAGAAGAATAATAAAATACAGAATTTAATAGAACAGTATAGAACAGTATAGAACAGAACAGAATAGAATAGAATAATAAAATACGGAATATAATAGAATAATAAAATACGGAATAATAGAATAGATATAAAATACGGAATAGAATAGAACAGAATAGAATAGGATAGAACAGTATAGAACAGAACAGAACAGAATAGAATAATAAAATACAGAACAGAATAGAATAATAAAATACAGAACAGAATAGAATAATAAAATACCGAATAGAATATAATACAAGAGAACAGAATAGAATAGAATAATAAAATACAGAACAGAACAAAATAATAAAATACAGAATAGAATAGAACAGAATGTAATAGAATAATAAAATACGGAATAGAATAGAATAATAAAATATGGAATAGAATAGATAGAACAGAACGAATATAATAGAATAATAAATACGGAATAGAATAGAATGGAACAGAACAGAACAGAACAGAATAGAATAGAATAGAATTCTTTATTGACCAAATGTGTGGACACGCAAGGAATTTGCCTTTGGTGCAGATGCTCTCAGTGTACATAAAGAAAAATAAAATACAATACATTCATCAGGAATCATAAGATACAACACTTAGGTGATAGTCAAGGTTACTAATAAGCAATCAAATTTACTAGGAAAGAAATAAAACAATATAAAATTGTAAAGATACAAGCAACATGGTTATAGTCATAAGTGGAGGAGGAAAGTTACTAGGAAGGAAGAGAAGAATAATAGTATACAGTCTAGTAAATAGTTTGATAGTGTTGAAGGAATTAGTTGTTTAGCAGAGTGGCATTCAGGGAAAAACTGTCCTTGTGTCTAGGTCTTGGTGTGCAGGGCCCTATAGTGTCATTTTGAGGGAAGGAGTTGAAACAATTTATGTCCAGGATGCGAGGGGTCTGTAGATATTTTCACAGTCCACTTTTTGACTCGGGCAGTGTGCCTAAAAATTGATGAACGTTGCTTTTAGGATGGCGGGACCAGCGTTGAGGTGGCTCACCCCTGCTACCCAAAAGGTTACAAGAGACGGTACTGGCGGCGTCCCTCTCTGGCAATCCGTGTGTGTCAAGCCTCTGCCCTCAACCGCATCTTCAGCCAACGTAACTCTGGGGGCAAAGGGAATTTCAGCCTCTGTCGGGAAAAATTCAAAGCCATCTTCAACTTCTCCGGCTGCCGAGATCCATCTTCCTGCGGCTTCGAAGGGATCTACCAGCCAAGAGTCAATGGGAAGTTTCTGGTAGGAGGATTTGTTGTCTGTCTATGTTTATTTGTTTTTGTCTATGTTTATTTGTTTCTTTGTTTGTTTACTTACCGTATTTTCAGAGTATAAGACGCACGTCCCCCCCAAAAAGGGGTGTAAATCTGGGTGCACTTATACACCGAATACAAATTTTTGGCCTCCCAAAACACCACCCACTTTGCAAAAATGGATATGCAGAGGGTTTGGGAGGCTTGCAAAGTGCTCCTGGGGGCTGGGGGGGCAAAATGGGGAAAAACAGACCATTTTTGCGCCCCCCAGCCCCAGGAGTACTCAACAAGCCTCCCAAAGCCTCTGCTTGCCCTTTTCCCCCCCAAAATTGGTCATTTTTTATTCTTTTTTGCCCTCCCCACTGCCCCAGGAGCACTCTACGAGTCTCCCAAAGCCAAAAAATGTGCAAAAACTGACTTGTGCGGAGGTTTGGGAGGCCTGCAATGCAAAAACTATTTTTTAAAAAATTACCTCTTCAAAATCATGGTGTATCTTATACTCTGGTGCATCTTATAGTCCTAAAAATACGGTATTATATTTACTTATTACTTACTTATTTACTTATTACTTATTTACTTATTTACTTATTTACTTATTTATTATTTACTATTTACTTATTTACTTATTTACTTATTTACTTATTTACTTATTTACTTATTACTTATTTACTTATTTACTTATTACTTATTTATTATTTACTTATTACTTATTTACTTATTACTTATTACTTATTTATTATTATGCTTATTATTTGCTTATTATTTGCTTATTATTTGCTTATTATTTGCTTATTATTTACTTATTATACTATTATTACTTATATTTACTTATTTACTTTGTCAAACATGTACCTGAGGTCCGAAAGGTTGGGAACTCCTGGTTTGGAGCATCTGTTCCATAAATTAGAGGCAGGTTCGCCTTTCCGATTGGAATTCTGGAATCAGGGAGCAACCTTTAAATTTTTGCTATGGCCCTTCCCTAGCTTCAAAGTTTGGGGTTTGCCAAAGAAATAGGAAAACTGGGTCTTGGAGCCAATGCTGCCCATTTGTATTTTAAAATAAGATTTTAAAAAGATTTCAGGTTCTTGACCTTGCTACAGTGTGTACCCTCTTGGCTCTCATTGCTGCTAAGCTAATTGAGATGAGAGTCCCCACCCTGTTGAAGGTATGGTGAGAAATTCTCAACGGGGTGTTTATATGGGATACTGTTTTAAAATCTTCCAGGCCTTTTCAGCATATTACTACACTTTCCGCTTTCTGAACCTGACAGCCACAACCCCCCTGGCCACAGTAGAGAGAGCCATCCAGGTTTTCTGTGCCAGAACATGGGACGATGTAAGTATGTTATAATCTATCTATCTATCTATCTATCTATCTATCTATCTATCTATCTATCTATCTATCTATCTATCTATCTATCTATATACCTACCTAACTAACTACCTAACTACCTACCTACCTACCTACCTACCTACCTATCTATCATCTAATCTATCATCTCTCTCTCTCTAATCTATTGATATCTATCTATCTATCTATCTATCTATCTATCTATCTATCTATTCTTTCTTTCTTTCTATCTATTCTTTCTTTCTTTCTATATATTCAATTTATCTATCCACCTACTCAACTTGTCCATCTGTCTGTCTGTCCATATCTCCCTCTCCCTCTATTTCCATCTTATTTGTGCATGTATGCGTGAGTATACTGTATGCATATGTATACCCTTGAGCCTTGGTGTCCCAGTGGTTAGAGTGCACCACTGCAGGATACCTCAGCTGACTGCTAGCTGCAGTTTTGCAGTTCAAATCTCACGAGGCTCAAGATTGGCTCAGCCTTCTATCCTTCCGAGGTGGGTCAAATGAGGACCCAGATGGTTGGGGGCAAGAGGCTGACTCTGTGAACCACTTAGAGAGGCTGGAAAGTACTGTGAAGCAGTATATGCTTAGTGCTGTGCTATATCTTCCTTCCTTCCTTCCCCTCCCTCCCCCTCCCTCCCTCCCCCCCTTCCTTCCTTCCTTTCCTTCCTTCCTTCCTTCCTTCCTTGTATTATTCAGACTTTGGAAGTTGACAATACCCAAACGGGATGTTTGGTTAAGATTCCCTTTGTGCTACTCTCTGCTTCTCCCAGCTGACCACCAGTTACCCTCGCGAAAATCTTTCCACTGAAGAATTACTGTGACAGTGCAAATTTCATCTGACCCTTTTATTGGATGGTTACGGCTTCCGAAACGACACCTGGCAAAACATTGCCTTCCAAATGCAGGTGAGCCTTGACCCCATGAATTTATTTTCTTTCATGGTGTAACCTGCCAGAGTCTCTATGCTGTTCTTGACACAAGGTCCATTACTCCAATCAGTAGGTCCACCTGTTCATTTATCACAAACTACGCTGCCCATCTCACTGGAAGAAACTCCAGGTGGCTTAAGATAAAGGGAATTGTTCCCCTCACATATCTGTGCTAGACGTTCCTGACTCTAGGGGGCGGTGCTCTCCGTTTCAAAGCCAAGAGCCAGCACTGTCCGAAGACGTCCCGTGGTCATGTGGCCGGCATGACTCAACACCGAAGACGCACGGAACGCTGTTCCTTCCCACCAAAAGTGGTTCCTATTTTCTACTTGCATTTTTGACGTGCTTTCGAACTGCTAGGTTGGCAGAAGCTGGGACAAGTCACGGGAGCTCGCTCCATTACGCGGCGATAGGGATTCGAACTGCCAAACGGTCTTACCCACTGAGCCACCGCATCCCTTAAATGATTCTAAATCATTTAAAACAAACTAAAATGATTGTAAGGTGGCTTACAATCATTTAAATCTTACAAGACGCATTAAAAGGTGAAATAGCAACTATTAATTTAGTTTAAAACGACCAAGATGGCAAGGGAGAGAACAAGGTGCCCAAGGGAAGGAGGGGGGAGAGGGTGGCGCAATGGTTAAATGCAGCACTGTAGGCTACTTCAGCTGACTGCAGTTCTGCAGTTTGGCTGTTCAAATCTCACCGGCTCAGGGGTGACTCAGCTTCCATCCCTCCGAGGTGGGTAAAATGAGGACCCAGATTGTTGTTGGGGGCAATATGCTGACTCTGTAAACTGCTTAGAGAGGGCTGAAAGCCCTATGAAGTGGTATATAAGTCTAACTGCTATTGCTATTGCTATTCTGAAATAATATAGGTTAGAAATTAAAATAGGAATAGAATAGAATAGAAATTAGGAATAGAATAGGGAATAGAGTAAAAAATAGAATAGAGTAGAGATAGAAATAGAACAGAAAAGAATAGAAATTAGGAATAGAATAGAATAGGGAATAAAAATAGAGTAGAGTAGAAATAGAAATAGAATAGAATAGAAATTAGGAATAGAATAGAATAGGGACTAGAGCAAAAATGGAATAGAGTAGAAATAGAAATAGAACAGAAAAGAATAGAAATTAGCAATAGAATAGGGAATAAAAATAGAGTAGAGTAGAAATAGAAATAGAATAGAATAGAATAGAAATTAGGAATAGAATAGAATAGAAAATAAAAATAGAGTAGAGTAGAGTAAAAATATAGAGTAGAAATAGAAATAGAAATTAGAAATAGAATAGAATAGAATAGAATTCGGCACACGAGGAGAAAAAAGGTTAGCTATCCCTGGTATAGGTTCTCCTGCTTGAGGGGCTGGACTAGAAGACCTCCAAGGTCCCTTCCAGCTCTATTCCATTCTTCTTCTCTGTTGTTCTTATTCTTCTCTGACCTAGTCTCAAAGTTTCCCACCCCCCCTCTCTCTTTCCCCACAGGCGGCCAATTCAGACATCGGATGGACCCTGGGCTACATGCTGAACCTCACCAACATGATCCCGGCTGAAGCCCCTCCATTGCTCAAGGGTCACGAGGAAGCCTTTTGGATTGCAAGCATCTTCTTCATCGTGCCACTCTGGCTCTCTGTCTTCTCATACTCGTCTTGCATTCTCTGCGGTGAGAGATGCCCCGAGGGGACTTTTTATCGCCTCCACCGTCCCTTGCTTGGGAGATGTCCCGAGTCTTGCCCCGCCAAGGACGACACTCCAAGGCCACGCGCACTTCCTACCTCATCCATCTCTGCCCCTTTTGGCACAAGGCAGAAGATGCTCCCGTGGAGAACATCAACCCAACAACTCCCG